>NC_136500.1:72218721-72373721 GCF_053919585.1 Euprymna scolopes | reverse complement strand
ACATATATATATATATGCATACATATATATACATATATATGCATACATATATATGCATATATGCATACATATATATGCATATATGCATACATATATATGCATACATATATATATGCATACATATATATATGCATACATATATATATGCATACATATATATATGCATACATATATATATGCATACATATATATATGCATACATATATATATGCATACATATATATATGCATACATATATATATACATATATATATGCATACATATATATATACATATATATATGCATACATATATATACATATATATATGCATACATATATATGCATATATATATGCATATATATATGCATACATATATATATATGCATATATATATGCATACATATATATGCATATATATATGCATATATATATGCATACATATATATATATGCATATATATATGCATACATATATATATATGCATATATATATGCATACATATATATATATGCATATATATATGCATACATATATATATATGCATACATATATATATATATATGCATACATATATATATATATATGTATACATATATATATGCATACATATATATATGCATACATATATATATACATTTATATATGCATATATGTGTGTGTGTGTGTGTGTAAGTGGATATATATATATATGTATGTAAGTGGATATGTATATATATATATAAGTGGATATGTATATATATATATGGGGATATATATATATATGTGTGTGTGTATGGGGATATATATATATATATATTTATTTACATGTGTGTGGGTGTGTGTTTGTGTGTGTATGGGGATATATATATATATGTGTGTGTGTATATAATATATACTGCCATAAATACATTCCCATACTAGTATATGTACATGCGTATACACCACAGCATATAGTCTTTGTAAGATTTTGTCTATTAGACTTTGTACTTTGATTATGTAATAGTGCTCAATTATGCTATATCTATATATCTATCTATCTATCTATATATATATATATATATATATATATATATATATATATATACATATATATAAGAACACACACACACATTCACAAAAATCTATATATAAATTTAGGCATGTGTATATGGTTATGTATTTACATGTACAGGTGTCAATCCTAAACTGATGAATCGATCATTTGGAAAATTTGAAACACTGTTGCTAGGCGTGAGGAGACGTAATATAGGCTATATTTAGTTCAATTCAATGTAAAATTCTGTAACAATTGATTTTTGTGAAAGTTCAATAATACGCATTAGACGTCAATTAACAGACATTCTTCAACTTTGAGTTTCTTCAAAATACTTTAAATGTTTTCTTTTTTAGGATTCGTTTAGAAATTTCAAACATTTCAGATTTATATTAAATTTGATCCGTATTAAATCGACACAAATTAAGAAAGGTTTCCTTAATTTTAATTTCTTATTAAAGTTTCTTTATACATTTTCTAGAACGAAACTCATGTGATGGAATTTAATCACACTTATAATAAGCATATGTATGTATATATTTATGCATACATACAAATGTTTGAATTCATATATATGCTCGTGGGTGTATATATATTTATATAAATGTATGCATATATGTTTGTATTCATATAAAATATAGCTATGTATACATATTTCTATTCCTATAAATGCATTACTTCATATGAAAATGTGGGTATACATATGTCGTCATATGACTGTGGGTATATATGTCGTTATATGAATGTGTAATATATATATATATATATATATGTCGTTATATGAATGTGTATATATATGTCGTCATATGAATGTGTATATATATATGTCGTCATATGAATGTGTATGTATATATGTCGTCATATAAACGTGTATGTATATATGTTGTCATATAAATGTGTATATATGTGTCGTCATATAAATGTGTGTATATATGTGTCGTCATATAAATGTGTGTATATATGTGTCGTCATATAAATGTGTGTATATATGTGTCGTCATATAAATGTGTGTGTATATATGTATATATATCGTCATATAAATGTGCTTGTGTATATATATATGCCTTCGTATAAATGTGTGTGTGTGTATATATATGTATATATATATATATATATATATATATATATATATATATATATATTATATCATGAAATTTTTTGTATCTAATTCCAGTGCTCAATACATAAGTAGAGCTAGGTAGTAAGTTTTGAAATTATGGTAATTAAGTTACACACAATTTTATGTGTTTTTTTCTTAATAAGACTTCGTCAGGACATCACTTAACGAATCATCACGAAGATAAAACATAAAAAATTCTGTGTATCTTAATTGCCAGATATATTTTCAGACCTTACTATCTCTCTCTCTCTCTCTCTCTCTCTCTCTCTATATATATATATATATATATATATATATATATATCTATGCATGAATTGATTATGTATATGCATGTTTTGTGTGTGTGATTATGTATATGTATGTTTTGTGTGTGTGATTATGTATATGTATGTTTTGTGTGTGTGATTATGTATATGTATGTTTTGTGTGTGTGATTATGTATATGGATGTTTTTTGTGTGTGATTATGTGTATGCATATTTTGTGTGTGTGATTATGTGTATGTATGTTTTGTGTGTGTGATTATGTGTATGTATGTTTTGTGTGTGTGATTATGTGTATGTATATTTTGTGTGTGTGATTATGTATATGTATGTCTTGTGTGTGTGATTATGTGTATGTATATTTTGTGTGTGTGATTATGTGTATGTATATTTTGTGTGTGTGATTATGTGTATGTATGTTTTGTGTGTGTGATTATGTGTATGTATGTTTTGTGTGTGTGTGATTATGTATATGTATGTCTTGTGTGTGTGATTATGTGTATGTATATTTTGTGTGTGTGATTATGTATATGTATGTTTTGTGTGTGTGATTATGTATATGTATGTTTTTTGTGTGTGTGATTATGTATATGCATGTTTTGTGTGTGTGATTATGTGTATGTATATTTTGTGTGT
The DNA here is from genome assembly GCF_053919585.1 of Euprymna scolopes. Classification (NCBI taxonomy): domain Eukaryota; kingdom Metazoa; phylum Mollusca; class Cephalopoda; order Sepiida; family Sepiolidae; genus Euprymna; species Euprymna scolopes. Next base: position 72,370,709 of record NC_136500.1, on the reverse strand, counting down.
GTGATTATGTATATGTATGTTTTGTGTGTGTGATTATGTATATGTATGTCTTGTGTGTGTGATTATGTGTATGTATATTTTGTGTGTGTGATTATGTGTATGTATGTTTTGTGTGTGTGATTATGTATATGTATGTCTTGTGTGTGTGATTATGTGTATGTATATTTTGTGTGTGTGATTATGTGTATGTATATTTTGTGTGTGTGATTATGTGTATGTATGTCTTGTGTGTGTGATTATGTATATGTATGTTTTGTGTGTGTGATTATGTGTATGTATGTCTTGTGTGTGTGATTATGTGTATGTATATTTTGTGTGTGTGATTATGTGTATGTATGTTTTGTGTGTGTGATTATGTATATGTATGTTTTGTGTGTGTGATTATGTGTATGTATATTTTGTGTGTGTGATTATGTATATGTATGTTTTTTGTGTGTGTGATTATGTATATGCATGTTCTGTGTGTGTGATTATGTGTATGTATATTTTGTGTGTGTGATTATGTATATGTATGTTTTGTGTGTGTGATTATGTATATGTATGTCTTGTGTGTGTGATTATGTGTATGTATATTTTGTGTGTGTGATTATGTGTATGTATGTTTTGTGTGTGTGATTATGTATATGTATGTCTTGTGTGTGTGATTATGTATATGTATATTTTGTGTGTGATTATGTGTATGTATATTTTGTGTGTGTGATTATGTGTATGTATGTCTTGTGTGTGTGATTATGTATATGTATGTTTTGTGTATGTGATTATGTGTATGTATGTCTTGTGTGTGTGATTATGTGTATGTATATTTTGTGTGTGTGATTATGTGTATGTATGTTTTGTGTGTGTGATTATGTATATGTATGTTTTGTGTGTGTGATTATGTGTATGTATATTTTGTGTGTGTGATTATGTATATGTATGTTTTTTGTGTGTGATTATGTGTATGCATATTTTGTGTGTGTGATTATGTGTATGTATGTTTTGTGTGTGTGATTATGTGTATGTATGTTTTGTGTTTGTGATTATGTGTATGTATATTTTGTGTGTGTTATTATGTATATGTATGTCTTGTGTGTGTGATTATGTGTATGTATATTTTGTGTGTGTGATTATGTGTATGTATATTTTGTGTGTGTGATTATGTGTATGTATGTTTTGTGTGTGTGATTATGTGTATGTATGTTTTGTGTGTGTGATTATGTATATGTATGTCTTGTGTGTGTGATTATGTGTATGTATATTTTGTGTGTGTGATTATGTATATGTATGTTTTGTGTGTGTGATTATGTATATGTATGTTTTTTGTGTGTGTGATTATGTATATGCATGTTTTGTGTGTGTGATTATGTGCATGTATATTTTGTGTGTGTGATTATGTATATGTATGTTTTGTGTGTGTGATTATGTATATGTATGTCTTGTGTGTGTGATTATGTGTATGTATATTTTGTGTGTGTGATTATGTGTATGTATGTTTTGTGTGTGTGATTATGTATATGCATGTTTTGTGTGTGTGATTATGTGTATGTATATTTTGTGTGTGTGATTATGTATATGTATGTTTTGTGTGTGTGATTATGTATATGTATGTCTTGTGTGTGTGATTATGTGTATGTATATTTTGTGTGTGTGATTATGTGTATGTATATTTTGTGTGTGTGATTATGTGTATGTATGTCTTGTGTGTGTGATTATGTATATGTATGTTTTGTGTGTGTGATTATGTGTATGTATGTCTTGTGTGTGTGATTATGTGTATGTATATTTTGTGTGTGTGATTATGTGTATATGTTTTGTGTGTGTGATTATGTATATGTATGTTTTGTGTGTGTGATTATGTGTATGTATATTTTGTGTGTGTGATTATGTATATGTATGTTTTGTGTGTGTGATTATGTGTATGTATGTTTTGTGTGTGTGATTATGTATATATATGTTTTGTGTGTTTGATTATGTATATGTATGTTTTGTGTGTGTGATTATGTATATGTATGTTTTGTGTGTGTGATTATTTATATGTATGTTTTGTGTGTGTGATTATGTGTATGTATGTTTTGTGTGTGTGATTATGTGTATGCATGTTTTGTGTGTGTGATTATGTATATGTATGTTTTGTGTGTGTGATTATTTATATGTATGTTTCGTGTGTGTGATTACGTGTATGTATATTTTGTGTGTGTGATTATGTGTATGTATATTTTGTGTGTGTGATTATGTATATGTATGTCTTGTGTGTGTGATTATGTATATGTATGTTTTGTGTGTGTGATTATGTATATGTATGTCTTGTGTGCGTGATTATGTGTATGTATATTTTGTGTATGTGATTATGTATATGTATGTTTTGTGTGTGTGATTATGTATATGTATGTTTTGTGTGTGTGATTATGTGTATGTATATTTTGTGTGTGTGATTATGTGTATGCATGTTTTGTGTGTGTGATTATGTATATGTATGTTTTGTGTGTGTGATTATGTGTATGTATATTTTGTGTGTGTGATTATGTATATGCATGTCTTGTGTGTGTGATTATGTGTATGTATATTTTGTGTGTGTGATTATGTGTATGTATGTTTTGTGTGTGTGATTATGTGTATGTATATTTTGTGTGTGTGATTATGTATATGTATGTCTTATGTGTGTGATTATGTGTATGTATATTTTGTGTGTATTATTATGTATGTATATTTTGTGTGTGTGATTATGTATATATATGTTTTGTGTGTGTGATTATGTGTATGTATATTTTGTGTGTGTGATTATGTGTATGTATGTTTTGCGTGTGTGATTATGTGTATGTATGTTTTGCGTGTGTGATTATGTGTATGTATGTTTTGCGTGTGTGATTATGTGCATGTATGTTTTGAGTGTGTGATTACGTGTATGTATGTTTTGTGTTTGTGATTATGTGTATGTATGTTTTGTGTGTGTGATTATGTATATGTATGTTTTGTATGTGTCATTATGCATATGTATGTTTTGTCTGTGATTATGTATATGTATGTATTGTGTGTGTGATTATGTCAAATATATCATGCGTATGTGAAGATGTATGTAAAAAAATCTACATATTTGCTCATCTTACCTTTGCTATGCAATCACAATGTAGGATGGAGTATAAGTTTTTCTCGGCATTGGCCCTGACATTGCAAGGGGAGCGGGGCTTCCCCGAGCGAACGCACCCCAGTAAAACATCCATGATGGGTACTAAGCCAATATATATATGTATTTTTTTTTCACGACAAAACACTTTTCCTATGCCATTGTATGCATATGTATTGTGCGTATATATAATATAAGTGCACACTTGTGCGCGCGCAAATTGCACGAAGCTGATCGCTGCACGTGCTTATGTCAAATGCTTTTGTTATTGCATGGTGTTCTTTAATGGAAGTGTTTCCTTGTGTTTATGTTATGGGGAGAAATGGAGAGAGAGAGAGAGAGAGAGAGAGAGAGAGAGAGAGAGAGAGAGAGGGGGGATATTGTCTGGCAACTTTGCAAGCCGCTAGATAAGGACCAGAGAGAAAGAGTGCGGGGGCGGGAGACAGGCAAGGAGGGGGGGATCTTGGGTCTGATGGGTGAGGCAACAGTGGAATGGTTAAACTAGGGAGTATGCAAGTCGGGGAGGGGGGGGAGAAGTGATGAAAAAAAAATGAAAAAGAAAGAAGAAAAAGATTCTGACAATGAAATAAAGTCACAGACCCATTCAGCACCTCTCCTTCCACCCATGTACACATGCTCCCCCCACCCCGACCCTACCCTGAAAAACCACAATTTGCTGCTCATTCATTCGTTTCTTCTATCCACTTCTCTGTATAATTCTTCATTTTTGTTTCGATTATTTCTTTGTTCTCTGCCTCATTCATTCATTGAATGAATGAGCAGTGCGGAAGGAGAGACTGCATCGCGATGATGATGATGATGATGATGATGATGATGATGATGATGCGACTTGTTATCCTCACAAAAAGAAACACATTTCCGAGATGAAAAAAAAAAGTTAAAGGAGAAGAGACTGACAATTAAAAACGGGGAGAAAGTCAAAAGGCAGATGTTGATTGATGTGAGCGGGTTTAGAAAGATGGAGCTTTGAACAGATAGAGAGTTAGGTAGGCAAAATAATAATAGTCTGGTACATAAAAAGAGGTAGATATGGATTAACTATGGTAGAGAGGTTAGGGTTATAAAAGAAATAAAAGATAAATAAATAGATATGAGCAGGCTGAGATCGATAGATATGACTGAAGTATGAAAGATTGATAGATATGATGGGCCGATGTAGAGAGGTAGATTGATATCACTGGACTAATACAAATGGAAACAGATATGAATTGCTTTATGTAAGTAGGAACATAAATGCGTTGATAAATAGACAGATAGAGGTAGGCATGAATGGGTTGATATAGAGAGGTAGGCATAAACAGGTTGATATTAAGAGGTAGGCATAAACGGGTTGACATAGAGAGGTAGGCATGAACGGGTCGATATAGAGAGGTAGGCATGAACGGGTCGATATAGAGAGGTAGGCATGAATGGGTCGATATAGAGAGGTACACATGAGAGGTACACATGAATGGGTCGATATAGAGAGGTAGGCATGAACGGGTCGATATAGAGAGGTACACATGAGAGGTACACATGAATGGGTCGATATAGAGAGGTAGGCATGAACGGGTCGATATAGAGAGGTAGGCATGAACGGGTCGATATAGAGAGGTACACATGAGAGGTACACATGAATGGGTCGATATAGAGAGGTAGGCATGAACGGGTCGATATAGAGAGGTAGGCATGAACGGGTGGATATAGAGAGGTAGTCATGAACGGGTTGATATAGAGAGGTAGGCATGAATTGGTTGATATAGAGAGGTAGGCATGAATTGGTTGATATAGAGAGGTAGAGAATCATGGAAGGGTTGAAATAAAGAAGTAGATAGATTTGAATGTGCTGTTATAGAGAGTGTGGTATGAATGCGTTGATATAGAGAGGTAGATAATCAGAAGAAAACTACATCAACTGATTTATAAATGAACTCTTTTCTTTTTTAAACTAATGATTTACCATATCCCAAACAATCAAAGAGAAGAATAAGAGGGACACATTGGCAGTTGAATGATGATGATGATGATATGAGAGGATCGAAAATCTTCAATTATTCAATGGAAACCAATAGCTGGCACAGAGCACAGCATTTTTCGCCATTTGTCAGAAACATCGCTCATTAAATGTGAGGACTGAATGACAAAATAGGGGAGGGATTATTAAACTTCTTCCTTATTCCTTTAGTCCTCACATTCTGCCAATGAAGTTTCTGACAAAGGGAAAATAATTACTTTTCTGAATTTTTAAGACGAGGTTTGATTGTCTGTACTATTTGGATTCTTTGGACTACGGTTATCATCTTGAGTGCCATTTTCACAGCATTTCACTTGATGTAACTCCCAACCTTCTTCGGATGTATCTTTTCAAACTCGGGGATCTTTCTGTTGAACTTGGGAATCTGCACAGAATACCAAGGACTTCATCTGATATACTTAGTAAAATTCACTTGCAAAGTGACACTCTTCTTGGTGTTGGCAGTTCAATCCTCAGTGTGGGCGAAACTCAAAATACAATTGAGAATTACTTACTTCTACTCAATCCTGGGTGCAAAACAAGTGCATGCTACCTGGATTAAGTAAACGGTTCCGTTCGAAATTCGTTGCAGATTCTCGAGTTTAGAAAAACACACCTGAAGAAGATCGGAGGTTACATCAACATTAGCTCGTTAATGGAGTACCATTAGTATTTATGTTAACAATAAGATATCGTTTACACACGGCCAAATAAATAGGAGCAATGATTATCGAATATATATATATATATATATATATATATATATATATATATATATATACATATATATATGTATATATATATTTCTGTAGAAATATATTTTCTTATTATATATTAATCCTTCTATAAGAAGCTCAATGTAATTACAGAGCAATATAGAGAATAAATGACAAAAGGTTATATTCCGAAATTCATGATCTTGACCATCTTATAATTTATTCCTTTAATTCAGTTGACTTATACAATTCTTGACAGTATTTGTTTCGTAGCGCAAAATCAATCACTTAATTATTATATCAATCAGTGAATCTATTATGCCCTTAACTCATCAGAAAAAATAACAACGATCAATCCGTCAAAAGGAATTGAAATGTGATTTGACAGGGTAAAAATCCGAAAATTGGAAGAGAAGCTGTAAAATACCTTTATATTTTTCCATTAAGCCATATTGAATTTTTATCAAACAAAGTCATTAAACCCAACTATTCGTACCAACAATTATATATATATATATATATATATATATATATATATATATATATATATATATATGTGTATATGTATGCGTGTGTGTCTCTCTTTTCTTCAGTTAAGCACTGTGGTCAGTAAAATCGCCAACTGTCATTAGCCAAACAGTATGTGGATGATTTTATATATAATTAATCATAATAAATATCCCCATATATATGTTTCATCTTACTCAAGAATCACCAGTGGGGCTAGGTGTAATTTTACCACTGGTCACAGAATCTTAACTGTGGGCTAAAGTCGCCTTTGACTTCTATTTGACATGCACACATGCATACGCATACATACGCATACACACCCGTACAAATAATGCCTACTAGACACTATCTTCGAGTGTCTAAGGTCTCTCTGTACAGGGGTTTGTCAGGATAACCTGGCGTGAAGCTACTTCCTCCTACAAGTAAACTCTTATCAAATATCCATATTAAAGTATTCGAAGCTCAAATAATGTTGTCTCAAGTATCAGCGTTAAGCTAGATACTCCACCAGACCAGATGAATTCTTACCCTGGAATAGGGAAAGACCAAGAGACAACAAGAAAAATATACTATAACATATTAAACCGGTTAATTGGGTTAGGGAAACTGAATGTTCTGCTCTCCTTTAGTAACCCAAAAATTGAGAGGTAAGAGAGAAACTTCTGGAACACTCGGATATTTATAAGGATCAACAGTTATCCGCAGGAAGTGACCTTTTGATTTCTGAGCTTTTACACTAAAGTGTGTGTGTTTTTGTGTGTGTGTGTGTGTGTGTGTGTGTGTGAGAGAGAGAGAGAGAGAATGTGTGAGAGAGAGAGAGAGAGAATGTGTGTGTGAGAGAGAGAGAGAGAGAGAGAAGAGGAGGGAGATGGAGATGAAACATGCTTTAGAAAGAAAACAGTTTTCCTCCTCTGCCGCCAAAGAAAGAGCTGAAACTAATTTGTTGCCAGTCAAATTCAAATGATAAAATACAAAGCAATACAAGATTTTTTTTGTGTGTGGTTGTTCTCGTAATTGTTTAGAGCACTCCTTTTCATACATGGTTCAATTAAGACTGTGGTTCAACATCTTCCCCCGCTCCCCCTCTCTTACAAAATCCTGTTTCCCTTTTTATTCTTTTATATCGCTAACCAACCCTTCCTATCACCAACTTTTAGATTTTTGATGATTTTAGTTTTCCTTATCTTGTCTATGATTTTATACAAAACTTCTGATAACACACACACACACACACACACACACACACACACACACACACATATATATCTGTTCTTGTTGAATTTATGTAACCACCTCATTTATCCAGAGAGAGAGAGAGAGAGAGATGGTGGAAAGCTGGAGAAGGGGAAATTGTTGCAGGCAACAGATAATAAAGACCCGATGAGTCTGTAGTCTTTATTATTATTATTATTATTATTATTATTATTATTATCATCATCATTGTTGTTGTTGCTGTTGTTTTAGTTTTTTCTTCTTCTTCCTCTTGATATCTAAATTGGAATTAATACTTCCATCTCTACTTTGTCCCTCTGGAGAAAATGTAATTCGCTCTGGAAACTAAGATATATTGGAAATGCAAAAAAAAAAAAAAAAAAAAAAAAAAAAAAAAACACACACATACACATACACAAAATAAAAATTTAAAAAAAAACACAAAAACAAAAAAAAACAACGTTTTTTTTACTCAATTTAGCTTCTCGGCTTCATTTGGTTTTTCATTTATTACAACAAAAAGAAAAAAGAGGATCAAACGCGATGCTCTTCAGTCAAGAAGCCGATACATCAACTTACAAACAATATAAACAATTCGTTTCTTGGCCTCCGAGGATTTGAAATCAACTATTTAAAACACAATGAAGCATTAATTCAACGGAACATAAAGATATTAATTATCACGTAGCGAGACGAATATAATGCACGACCCCAATAAATAAATTGGAAGATAAATGAAAGATTCGCATTACAATCAAAACACACACACACACACACACATTATATATATATATATATATATATATATATATATATATATATATATATATATATATATATATATATAAACACATAATATTTTTTCAATAAATATTAAGAATTTTTTATATCTATAGAGACTAGTGTATCATGCTTATGTAAACACCTGATGAACCGGAGATTAAAATCCAATCAGCAAAGGCAATTTTGGCTTTGTGGAGTGTTTTTCCTCTCAGCAACTTGCAATTAACATTTAAATGAAGTGAACTTAGTCATTTGTGAAGCGGACTATCATAATCAGTGGCCATTAGAGTATTGAACAAATATGAAGTTTGGAATATATATATTTCGGATTACCTTTGAAAGAGTCTTCATCCAAGCTGCAAATTTATTCCCCGTTCATGTTTAGTTTTTCTACACCTACACTTTCCCAGTCATTGTTTTAAAGGACAAATATAATTTTGCAATTTATGACTATAATAATTTGCGGTTTCATTTAATGCCGTAATCAGGAACTTTTAGCATTGCTACAAATATAATTTGCTGATTTCTTTCTGTCCTCTGATAGCAAGAATAGCATTCTTTGAAATTACACAGAATAAGAACTTTGAAAATTGTTTTTTGGAGTATTCGGTTGAACAATAAATTTAATTGTAAATTTCAGCTTACAGTTTTAATTTTTATCTTATATAAATGACAAAAAGTCTATATTCTAAATTTCAAGATGTTGCCCATCTTATTGTTTATTTCTTTCAGCCTGTTAACTGTTGAATTCTTGACATCATCTGTTTCGTAGCGCAGAATCATTTTTGTAATTATTATTTCAATTTATGAATCTATTCTGCTCTGACTCATCAGAAGAATATTAAGGAATCCAGTTAAAAAAAAATAAAGGAAAGAGTAGTTGCAATCATATTTTGTTTAATTCCGCCATGTTTCAATAATCAAAATAAACATATTCATTCAACCATAGAGTATGCTTTTCACACTTTCATTTCAATTTTCATTTTCAATTTAATTGCTAATAAGTAAAATTTATAATTAACCATATCTATTTTGCTAATAACATTTCCTCCGATGAGATGAACCATTCATTAAAAATTGATGGATTAAGGAATTAACATTAAAAATTATTTGTACTCATTTGTCAAATAATAAATTTTGTTGTGAATCTACATAATTTAATTCAGAATTTTTATTTATATTACTGCTCTATTTTGCATATTGAGTTTTTTTATCTGCTTGCGATTATCTTATAAATATCTGTATCTGTTCTATTATATTATAGGTTCCGAAATGGCTGAGCCTATCTTTTGCAAATTTCACGCAAAGCTAATATATATGTCTGGCAGTGTTCTTAGATATGTTTTGTACAGAAATTCATCTGATAAGTATCAGTCATCAAAAAACTCCAATCTTACATAAGCTTTTTTTCTCTTATAGATAAAAAAGAATAATTTTTAATGAGACTATTTTACTTTGCATCGTCAAAGGAAATTATAAAATTTCAGCCAATCATTTCTTCTTTAAAAAAAAAACAAAACAGTTTTATAGATCGAATGTTACCCTGTTCAAGACCGAGTGTACCTCACCATTATATTTTCATTTTTGTTCTTATTAATGAGTTCAATTTACGAGAAAAGAAGAGGTACCATTTAAAATCGTTGCAAATCATTTCTTTGTTTGCATATTTTAAAACTAAACATTAATTAGAAATGATTTTTCCACGGCATGCATCGTCAAGTCCAAATATCAGCTGATGTGATATTGTAAACAAACACAGACGAAATTTGATGAACAATATTATCACTATTATTTTGTTATTTTTTATTTTTTTGTGAATTAGTCCACTGGGCAAATTATTCCTCGTAATATATAATCTATATATATAAAAGGCAAAAGTGGCGTGCACGTTTTTGTATGTATAGCAAGGGCTTTTTTCGTGGGGGTTCTTGGGGTGGGGTACTATATTTTAGAATTTTTTATATACTCCCTAGATTGTAATATCTACAATTTGCGAACGGAGATCGTCTATATCTTTTATTTGACCACCTTTTACAAAATTCATGCTATTTCATTCTGTCACGTGTTTGTTCGGCATTTTCATATAAAAGCGAAACTAATCAAAAGCAAAGCCGTCAGCAGCCTTTCGTGCCAGGACATTTGATGAATGTGGGGAAAACCCTTCATATCAGACAATTGCTATTCATTTGAGAGCTCCCCGTTTTCCGGGGGAGCTTGTTTCCCCAACATTGTGCGGAAACAAATGAAATGGTCGAGAGCTGAACTGGCGTTTAGGCAACGTTCATTTCTGCACCTGTGAGCAAGTCAACTTTTTGACTGACATCGCTAAATTGAATGCTTTTCACTTCTTATGGCCTCATAGTGTAGCGGTAAGACGTCATATTTTCTTTCACTTTCTTTTCCACCTTGTGTGATGGGTTCGAGCCTGCCTGACTACTAACACTATTTTTTCTTCTTTTACACCTCCAAACACCCGGGCAATGCCGGGTACCCCCGCTATATATAAAAGGCAAAACGGCTACACACGTTTTTGCATGTCCAGCAAAGGGTTTTTTCGTGGTGGTGGGGGGGTCTCGGGGTTAACTAAATATTAGAACTTTTTACATACTCCCTAGATTGTAATATCTACGATTTTCGAACGGTCGTCGTCTCTACATTTATTTTGAGGAAGTTTTTCTTTTTTTTTTAACCTGGTTTCCAGTGTTTGTTTGTCTTTTTCATATAAATAAAGTGAAACTGGATCGAATCAAATCAGCTTGCTGGCCTTCATGGCCAGCACATCTTGAAAGCAATCAGCTTTGATCAATACGGGGAAAACCCTTCATATCAGACAATTGCTATTCATTTGAGAGCTCCCTCTTTTTCGGGGGAAATTGGTTTCCCCAACATCGTGGGGAAACAAATAAATGAGACAGCAGAAAGCTGAACTGGCCTTCAGCCAACGTTTATGTCTGCACCTGCGTATTCACTTAGCAAGTTAACTTTTTGATTGACATTGCAAAATTTGAACGCTTTTTCACTTCCTATGGCCCCGTAGCGTAACGGTAAGATGTCACGTTTTCTTTCACTTTCTTTTCTGCCTTCACATCACAGGTTCGAGCCTGCCTGACTACTAACATTTTTGTTGCTTTTACACCTCCAAATATCCGGGTAACGCCGGGTAACCCCCGATAGTAATCAATAGAAGATTGATTCTATAATAATACAAACGAAATTTGCATAAATTAAAATATTATGTTTAAGCATATTCTACAATCCAGTAACACTGGGCTGTCAGCTAGTTGATACTAATATTTCTTTGGACTTTAAGTTTACAGTATTATATAATCTGTAATCCTACGGCAATTTAGTATTTCATTTAATCTCTCTCTCTCTCTCTCTCTCTCTCTCTCTCTCTCTCTCTCTCTCTCTCTCTCTCTCTCTCTCTCTCATATATAATTATATATATATATATATATTTGAATTCCAACTCTTACCTAAAGCATGTAATCGCCACAAATAAACAATAGAAAGTACACTAAATGCAACTATCCAGCCCTCAATTTAACCAACCATCATATCATAAATTCCATACCCAAAATTTTCAGGGAGTTTATATTAATTAAGTAGAAAGTATGTTAAAATACATTTAACTGCCAATATTTAACAATGCGCCCCCCCCCGGAAAAAAAACCCCTCAACAACCCTTCACCCTATCTAAACCCTCACTCTCCACCCTGACCAACACCCTTATTGCCAACACGGTCAACCCACTTAAAAAACTTAACCCCACACCAACTATCTTTTAATCCAGCTGACCAGTCTCCAAGATTCACACGCACGCTTCCTTCCTTCCTTTCTTTCCTCCCCTCTCCTTCTTTCATGCTACCCCCTCCTTTTAATGCATTTTTTCTCTACCCCTTTCTATCTTCCTATTTATATATTCTTATTTCTTCATATATTTCCCCTACCATACAGAAAAATATTTGCTGAAACGATCGTAATGGACTAAGTTAACATTTGAGGTTGTAAAATAAAAACATATCCAGCTCTACTAATGTATTGAGCACTTTTTATCCTGTTTCTACCACTTTTATCTCCGAGTTCATATATATATATATATATATATATATATATATATATATATATATATATATATATATATATTTTTAATTATCCACTGACACGTGTTTCGTCGTCTACAACTCATCAGAATGGCTGAATCTAGCGAGATTCGAAATCGGGACCCCATGGTAAGAAGCCTTACCCCTCGTCCACCTCGCTGACTGTTCGGATATATCGCAATTTACGTATATGTTATTTGTTTTTGTTTTTGCAATACGTCTTGAATGAATTCAATTATTTACGAATATATATATATATATATATATATATATATATATATACATATATATATATATGTGTGTGTGTGTGTGTGTGTGTGTGTGTTACCACACAGAGTGATAATTATCATCGATTCAATAGAACCTTGAGATTTATTTCTATATATGTTATTATTCATCAACACATTCGAGCTTGAACACAGACTCTTTGTGCATTTCAATTGGTAAACCCTTTTTTATTTGACTCAGTTGTTCAAAGTTTATTTAACTCGTACCAGAAAGCCATTATAACCAATCAATATTGTCCCTTTTGGTCGCCCATACTAATGCAAAGTGTTCCTTGACCATCTATTCATTGAAACATGTAGAAGCAGTTTTGTGTTAGCTTATGCTGCTGTGTCCATTCTCTGCTTGGTAGTATAAAAGTGAAAACCAGGGTTTTGTTTTGTTGTTGTTTTTTTTTTATTCTGGCAGTGTAAAGTGTAAAATGGCCACTGGTCATTGTCTGGCCATGATTTTTCAATTGGTTTTATGCCAGAAATCAAACAAGGACATCACATACTTTTACGTTATATAGTTTTTGATCATTCATTCCCTACAATATTTCATCCATTACAACAACGACCATATAAACGAATGAGGATACCCAGATAAAACATTCAGAACAGCAATACTTCTGAATATGAATTCGATCCGTCATCGCTAGCAAGTACCTGGTCCATGCAGATCACAATGAACAGATCAGAGATATCTGCTTTGCTTGTATCTGCAGATTAATATTGGTCCTCAGCTTGCAAGGTGATTGTGTCTTATATGCAATACCAAGATCTTATGTAGGGCATGAAAAGAAACTGGAATCTTGGGAAGATCTCCATCATCCTTGTAATTATAAGAGCAATTAAGAAGAACAGTTGGAAATAAATCATAGACCATCCACTATGTATATGCAATTCCTACAGTTAGATACCTTGAAAACGGAGCTATTAAACCTGGCATATGATATGGGACAAGAAGAAGAAGAAGAAGAAAAAGAAGAAGAAGGAGAAGAAGAAATAAGCAACCTTAGTAAGTGTCTCCAATTATGCTGGATTAAACAAAGTTGAGAGGAAAAACGATAAGAAATACAAAGATATTATGTACGACATGAAAAGAAATTGGAATCTTAGGAAGATCTCCATCATTCCAGTCATTATAGGAACAATCATGTTCACGAAAAACAATTTGGAAAAACTACCTGGCAAATATACCCGGTGAACCAAGTGTAAGAGAGGTACAAACTGTTGCACTTAAAGAGACGGTTAGATCTTTACAAAAAGTTATCTCAGTTGGAAAGAGTGAGATAATGGGTGAATTTACTTGCATCTGGCAGGATGCTAAATCCCGAGTTAGAGCAAAACAAGAAAATTATCTGGTATGCGAAAAAATAAGATTTTACTCATTTGGAAATGAATTGTTCCCAATTTAAATAAGCCTCTATGCATATATTTAACTGCTCAATGATCATTGCGTTTATGTTAAACCTAGAACAAGTCTAACATGGGCTGTTTGGTTTGGTTGTTTTGTTTTATGACATATCAACGGTTTTCAGGTTATTTGATGCCAAATACAGTCATTTTGGTAAAAAGTTTATGCTACAATTTCTTTATATTTTAAAATTCCGTACTTTGGGGTAATTGCGCCAAGTCCGGGGTAATTGCGCCAACTGGCTAAAAGTGCTCTTCTGGCAACCATGCATATAACAAGCACTTTTTTTTTAGTTAGCGCAATTACCCCTGGATTTGGCGTAATTACTCCAAAGTATGGTATTTATTCATGGTATTTGCTTTGGTTGTTTCGCCTTATGGCATATCAAGACTTTTCAGGTTATTTAGTGTTGAATTCAGTAATTTTTGGAAAAAAAAAAAAAAAATTATGCTTCAAGTTCTTTATATCTTCAAATATTTATTCATGGTGTTTTGTAGAGGAAAATTGTTTTTGTTTTTAACCTTGCAAGACATGATTGAGTTTTGCAAAGGGAAATGTAAAACAATAGCATTAATGCTTGGTGCATTTTAGGTCAGGAAGTTGGTATCTTCAGACAGCCTAATCTGGTAGCAGCATACTGACATAGTCAAGCTATTTTCTTTTCAGACTTGACCGCAATCGTTGTATTCATTTCCTTTTACTGATTTCTTAGGGTTTTTTTACCATTTGACCATTACTAATTGCTGTGGCTAATGATACACTACCTGAAAGTACTTCGGTTCAAGCTCCTCAGCCTACCATTCAGAAGTAATATGAATTGGAACAAATATAATGAGGTCATTATCGAGACCGCTGCGAAGAAGATGGGCTCCCTCTACTGTAATAGAAGCTTATTTACATCTAAGTGTATCCTGTACCTCTACAAAGCCACTATTCGCCCATGCAACACCTGGGCTGGTGCATCTGCCACAAGTCTATCACTCTTAGACAGCGTTAAAAAAAAAAGTTGCCAACCGAAAAGGTCCCACACTAGTAATCAAACGCCAACCTCTGTCCCATCGCCGACATGTTGCATCCCTGTGTATGTTTTACAAGTATTTTAATGGGATGTGCTCTGACGAACTCAAATTGCTTGTACTCCCGTTGACGTAAATACTCCCGACTAACCTGACAAGCAAAAAAATCCCACCCCTACACTCTAGAGATCCCTAGATCCCGAAAAAACATACCCAAATAGTTTCTTCCCTCAAACTGTTAGACTTCGAAATTCCCTTCTGGGTTCTTGCTTCTCTGACTGTACTGACATACAGAAGTTAAAGTGTAATGTGAACAGATATCTCGCTGCTCAACTCCCTACATAATATCCGTGTGAAATTTGGCCCCAAATAGTAGTTTTGTATATCAAGGTGGCAGTGTCTTGTTTAGGGTGAAATAACAGTAAAAAAAAAAAAAAAACATTTATGTTTATGTTCAAGCCATCAAATCTCTAATGCTTTCTCCATTCATTTTGTCTCTTGAACAAGTATAATTTTGTAGATTAGTGGCCATGGAAAGGCTTTAGTGTTTAATCTCTTCTATTTGACCCATAATTAGAGGGTGCTTAATTAGCTTAATGGATATCACCACAGCCTATGAAATCGGCTATGCTGAATTAAAACCAAATTGAATCTATTGCAGATATTTAAGAACTAATGCTGTAATAGAAGGTATTAACTCCCGATTTATTTCCCCTGTCATGGGTGAAATAGCAACTTGTGTTCAATTAACTGCATACAAGGATTCATTAACTATAAGTGTTGTGCTTTGGGAATTTTTGAGATGAAGACCAATACTTTGAATTATTTAGATTATTCAACTACTGTTCTCACCTTGAGTTTTTTCATAACATTTCGGACGATGTAACCTTTGACCTTCTTCAGGTGAACGTTTTTGAACTTGAGAATTTTTAATTTGAATTCAGGAACCTTTTATAGAATTTAAAATGGAAGTGTGTAGGTGTATGGGGGGTGAGATTGCTTAGTTTCTGTTAGTCATGAGCAGGTACAAATATA
This sequence comes from Euprymna scolopes, assembly GCF_053919585.1. Taxonomy (NCBI): domain Eukaryota; kingdom Metazoa; phylum Mollusca; class Cephalopoda; order Sepiida; family Sepiolidae; genus Euprymna; species Euprymna scolopes. Next base: position 72,354,537 of record NC_136500.1, on the reverse strand, counting down.
TATTTTATATTATTATTCTTAAATATTACCGCCAAGAGTAAAAATTGAACATTCAACTACTAGAAGATTGCCAATTTGAACTGATTGTTAACCAATGCCTTTATCCATTGCGTCACGTTTCGATGCAAATTAAATGAAGAGATTAGGAAGTGAACCTTAAGTTTACTTCTGGCAGCTTCGTAGTTCTCACTTTTTATTATTATGAACGATGTTTCTGACAAAAGGGAAAGAATTACTGTTTTCTGGGTCATCATTTATCCATCTAACACTAATTGTTAGCGAGTTTTTAAACTTGAAGTAGTATTTTTTTTAGCTCCTTACATCAAGCAGCTTCATGACTTGTCTAGAGCAATTTCCATTAAATATATGAATAATAAGGTGTTCAATTTGAAATTCCGTATAGGTTCAAGAGTTCCATAAAAAAGATGCAGCTGATAATAATGGGAGGTTATGTGGGCTGAAACGTTGTGAAAGTACAAGTATCAACATCGATACTGTTGAACTTGTCTGACCTTTTACTTTTGTTGTTTCATAACGAAATCAATGGGGGGGGGAAAAAGCACCTGCTTTTTGATAAATCCGATTTTCACAAAATCAAAATATCACAGAAAATACACAGTGGGTTAAAAAAAACTCCTCACATCTGGCAGTATCCTATATCTCCTTGACCTATCATTCACCCATGCATGCAGTACTGTTACCACAAACAAACTTCTTCCTCTTGGACATGATGCAAAAAAAAAAAAAAAAAATTCTATCCTAGTAGGTCCCAAACTGTCTACCAAGCTCCAGCTCCTGTTGCATCACCACAGTTTTGCATCATAGTCGTTGTGTTTTTGTCTTACTGCACTCGTACTCCCGACCCGCATGACTAACAGTAAAAGCACATCCTTTCATCGTAGAGGTTCCTAGATTCTTTACTCGAACCAATTGTCTATGAAATTCCGTCTCTGCTCCCCATTTCCTTCGACCGTACCAACATGCAAAAATTTAAACGTAATGTGAACAAACATCTGATTGTTCAGCTCCTCACCCATTTTACCCATACTCCAGTAACCCCTTATGCTTCAGTGAGAATATGGCTTGGCGGAGGGTGGGGGGTAAAAGTTAAACAACAAAAAAGATACCATAATAGACTCTCTCTCTCCATATATATATATATATATATATATATATATATATAAAATCTACATAAGTTTTAAAGCGATAAAAATAACACTTAATATGATCTAGGATTTCGTGGGGTAACGGTTAATGCACCAGACCATAATACACATGATCTCCGGTTCGATTCCTAGAAACAGTCAAGCTAAGATCTCGAAATATGCATCTGTAGATTACTGTTTGATAAGTAATATAAAACAAATAAATAAATAATTAAATATATATATATATATATATATATATATATATATATATATTCTCTATCCTCCATTATTTAAATCATTCCGTTCTTCTCGCCTTTTCTTATTTCCCCCTTCATTTACATCATTTTTTCTTCTTCCACCATCTGAAATATTGATGTACAAACATTCAAGATCCTCAGAGTTTTATGATTATAGAGATAATAGACAATTTGCGACATTTTAGACACCCTATTTATGCTACTAAGTGCCATTGTGTTCTACGTGTGTAGTAAACATTGCATCTCAATAATGAGTCTCTTCTGAATAAAATCTAACTCAACATTACAGATAGATATAGTCTTATCAATATTCAAATAAGACAATAATTCTCTGTGATTTAGGCATTTTTTTTTTTTTTGTTTTTCAAACATTTTTTTTTTTTTTTCGGAATCTAACATTTCCAGTTGTATTAAATCGGCATTTATATTTGGTGGAATGTGCTCTTTTTCTCGGGAATATTCTTCAATTATTTTTCGTTTCTTTTTTTTTTTTTTTTGGTTTTCGCTGAAGAAATGATAAAAGACAATCAGGAGAGAATATTCTAGTAAAATAACATTTTTTCTTGTTCTAACTTGGAAATGGTTTCCCAGTTTCAATTTTAAAAGTTACCTAAAGCATATTTCGTCATGACAAGCTTATACTCCATGTTTAGGTTGATATATATATATATATATATATATGTTGCAATACTTTTGGTATCGATAAAAGAGTATGACTCCAACAAACTGGAAGGTTCTATTTATAGACAGGGATGATAGGAACTGACCAATCAAATAGAAGTACGCTTTGCTACCGACCAATCAGAAATCAAAATCACTCCATTAAATATACTGGACATTTTAGAATTCGGGCACATACTTTAGGTTCTTCATACTAGAAGGAACTTTGGTTTTCAAGATTTCTTCAGATTGGCTACCTACCGGGAAATCTTCATCTTCGTCTGCAAGCTTTTTATGATTTAAAGTTTCTTTGGATTTATACTGCCATTTTGTTTGGAGCAACATTTGTCAGTAAAATTATGGTACGTTAAATTCCAATGACTGAGTCTTTATTTATTAGTTTTTTTTATTTTCCAAACTTCAAAGCATCTCAATATAACTTGACAATTGCTCCGCACACAAATAACCTGGAATAAACAGGATGTTTTATTCATGCAGCTCACCAAAAGATCTCCTTTTGGAAGAAAATCTACAACAAAAGGAAAACATGCATTTTACATAGAACTTAGTTCCTTCAAGGAACCAAGGATTCCTACATTGTCAATTAGCTATTTGTAATTATATACACATACATACAGAACTTGGATGCCTGTTGGACACTGCCCTTCAGTTTGTAAGGTCTTTCTGTACAGGGGTTTATCAGGATAACCTGGTATGAGGATACTTCACCCTACAAGTAAACCCCTATTAAATATTCTACATCACATAGTATTCATGGCCCAAATAAGATCTTCTGATTGAAGGTTCAATCCTCAGTGTGGGCGACCGGAAAATACAATTGCAAATTACTTAGGACCTCTATCTGTTACGTTGTGTGTATGAATACATTCTATAACGACGTACATGTTGAACAGTGGAGTTTATCTTTTTCTGTATATTCACGTACGTGTAAATTCGTGTATGTATATACGTCGTATCATTTAGTTGATAGTCTAGTGTGTATAATTTGACATTTATGCAACAGTTCTAACAGGAAACGATTGACGTGGACGTATCGAAACAGTTGTAGACAAACAGTTCTTTTTAACAGATGTAAATAACAAAACACATACCTGAATTATTTACGAGTATTTATTTTTATAATCCGGCCAGCATCTCCAGAGATTACATGTTTTTACATCTTGGCTACCTGAAATGACGCCGCTTCCTGCATCATGAAAACCAACTCCCCTCTTGAGTCGTCCGTTCCCTCTGATGTCCAGCTGACGACTGCCTAGAATCTCCCCAAATCTACGTTTCATCACGTGTCTCATCACGTGTCTCAGACCAACAGCTGATGTAACCCCAATTTAGTTATTTGTTTATGCAAACCAAAATCATGTTTACATCTATTTTCTATTTTCACATTCCTTTTGCGATTTTATATTATATGTCAATCATTTTTTCCCAGTTTAATTGTTTATTTTTCTAATCATAATTGATCCAGCGACCTGCCGTCGCTCAAATCAATTAATAGTAATAATGTTTTGACCCTTGGCCCTGCTTGCTGTAGTTAACACAGATACTACGCTATGATCACAGCCCAAAGGGTCACAACATTAAATATGTAGTCATGGCTGATGGAACAAGAGCACGCTACCCCCGTGAAGTAAATAAAGGGTTCCGCTCGAAATTTTCTCCAAACTCTCGAGTTCGACAGAAACATTCCTGAGTTCGACAAGATACACCTGAAGAAGGTCGGGGGTTATATCAACCGAGACGTTGTGAAAATGACACTCAAGATGAGAACAGGAGTTCAAAGAATCCAAATAATAGAAATAACCAATCCTCATTTCAAAAATTCAGAAACGTCAAATTACTGTTTGGTTTTATTAATTTGGAATTTTATTGTCTTATTTTTACTGAGTTAATCAACATAGCATATTTGACCTGAAGAAAAGGGGAGAGTAGAAAATGCTAATTTTGTATTTTTTTCTTTTAATATTTAACTTTCTATTTCCTCCGATTCAAACAATATAACCTGTACTCAATGGAGGACTCAACGGATCACATTTTTCTTTTTGCTGTACGCACCTGTATATGCATATGGAGATAGAGAGAGAGAGAGAGAGAGAGAGAGAGAGAGAGAGAGAGAGAGAACAGAAAAAGGATATTTTTTTTAATTTTGTCTTTTTGCTTCTTTTAATATTAAAAAGTAGATTTGAAAACTCTCCTCTCCTTCCACTCCCATTCAATTAATTTAATTTAGTTCAAAGTTCAATGGGTGACCCAACGAATCACATTTATTTATACACATGCACGCATCATTTAGATTGTCATTATTGTCGTTATATTCACAACGTTTCGGATGATGTAAGCTCTAGCTTTCTTGGGGTGCGTTTTTGTGAAACTGTATAGATTTTTATCAATAACTAGTTAAGGCAAGGGCGGGCGGAGCCAGGAAATACCAAAGGTGTGTGTGGAGGGGGGTCCAAACTTTCGTAGCAAAAATTTTACAAAATACAATGTTTTGTTTCGTTTAAGTAAAGTTTCATTTTATTTTGTTCGTTTCTTATTATAGTTAGGGCAACCTAACAATTGCTATTAGTGCTCATTGAATGTGCTTATAACTTGAAATTAAAATATTTTGATTGATTTATGAGTTTTTTTTTATATAATTACTTTGTCAAATTACTTAACCTGATTAATAAACACAACTTTTGGGTTGCCTAATTATAACTTTTCATGTTTCATGGTTTTCTGTTAAGCCTTGGTACCTTTTGGTTGTAACTAAATAGGTATTCAAAGCAAAACGAAAAACGAACTTTTCTTCAGGTCAAATATGCTATGTTGATTAACTCAGTAAAAATAAGACAATAAAATTCCAAATTAATAAAACCAAGTTGAATGAAAAGTTTCATTTCGTTTTTGTACGAAAAAATGAAAATAAATTAGTAAATATTTGGAACGAAACGGAACAAATCCAACCTTGCAAAATTCCCTACAGATAGGTAAACTTTGAGGCGTTATGGTGAACTGGCAGGCAAAGTCGACTCACAAGCAGTAAATAACCCCCCCCCCACTCCAATTAGCAAGCAAATTATTTACAACAAGGCAAACGCCAGCCTGTCTATCTCTAGCTACCCTACTGGCACCTTAAATTAGGGAAAAAGATTTCGGTTGACTTCTCCAAGGGGGTCCAAAAAGCACAGAAAGCACGGCTTTATTTATGAAACTACTCTCCAAATACAACATAACTAGGGACGTTTGTTGTGATCTGCACCGACAAGACACTGGCTAACGATATCATATCTAATCCTGAAAAGTCATTAAACCTTATGTCTAATGGATCATCAAATACAGTAACAATAATCTGATAGACACACAAACCGAGAAATATATTTATCAACTACCCACAATGGGATGATCTGACACAAGGGTCGGAAAGTAGGTTTTTAAGCGCCAGCATCCTAGAGGGACATTACTCTAACCTGAAAAAAATACCTGGTCAGCCTCATAGGCATTTCCTGGTAGACGCTCTACAAGCAATTAGCAATAAATTAACCCTTTCTCAAATGGAGAAGGCAAAGCATGGGAGGGTGTATATAATATAATGGGGAGGGTGTATATAATATAAAACAATCATTTATTATACTAAAGCTGAGTCAATCAATGCAGCATATTTGACCTGTAGTTAAAGAAAGAGAAAGGGTAAAAAGATGCTAATTTTGTATTTTTGTTTTTAAATATTTAACTGGCTTTAGAAACTTTCTCTTTCCCCCGATTCAAACAGTTTAACCTGAGCTCAATGGATGACTCAATGGATCACATTTTTTTTCTGGTGTACGCATCTGTATATGCATACGCATATGCAGACAGAGAGGTAGAGAGAGAACAGAGATAGGATAATTTTTTAATTTTGGTCTTTTTGCTTATTTTATATTAAAACTTTTATATAATATAATTTTATCCTAGACGTCCACAAGACTAAGGTTATACCTCAACCAATAGGGAAAAAAGCGATTATAACAATGGTTTAGACTCTGTTGGCTTTGGTGTGTTTGTTTTTTGTTTGTATCATTCCTGATTTGTTAGCATTTTATTCTCCAATATCTTTCTATTAAGAATTCTTTCTACAAGGATATCAGTTGCTTGCCGACATCCCTAAGTGAAAGTGTTTCTGTGGAACGATCTGGATTCGAACTTGGCACACCCAGGTTGTCAGTTTGTATTGTTAACCAATGAACCACCGTTGACTCCTCGACTTTGGTGTAAGGGAAGCACCAACAAACATTCTCACTCAGGTGTATAGAATCTAAGTTTTTCTTGTAATGATTCAAATGGTGCCTTTGATTTTCATCCGGAACAAAAACCCCGAATGCCTGTCCAACTTTACACTTAACGGCATGCAAAACTTTTGAAGATGAGCATCATCACTGTCAGTTCTTTATGCAGTCGGTTGTCATGTTTCGTGGTGAAAAGAAAGGAAGCCAAATCATTTAGAAGAAATTCCTCACATAGTGTTTACTAATAATGGCCTGTTTCATCAGTTCACTGGATGCTGCAAGAATTCCACGATTGCCAAAAATCACCTCAGAACTTTATACAGTGAAAAAAAAAAATAAATAAAAATAAAGACGGGATGGCGAGATAAAAGACAACAAACTAAATAAATATGGATGCTGGGTAGTAAAAAACACACACACACACACACACACACACACACACACACACACACACACACACCTATATCTGTTAAAATAATCCATTCCGAAAACCAGATGCCAATGCATTACTTATTAATGCATGCAAGAGCACACACATATTTGCAACATGATTTGAGCAGAAGGCATACAAAAAGAAATTCATCCTTATTTCCTGCCAGAAAAAATACTTGCAATTTTCTCAAGAAAATTAATACCAGGTACACGATATGCATAATAGCTGTTGCACTAAAAAAATATTTCAAAGTTGCACTAGTGCATTAGTTATGTCTGTATGCCAAAAAAAAATGCAAGCCTGTATCAATCTCTGAGCAGGATACAGTGTATAAATAAGGGACCTTAATACGATTGCTGTTGTTTTGCCTGCATTATAGAGTCACTACTTATCAAGGCACGAAGGCCACTCAAGGATCAGGGTTAATGAGGGCCAGGTTAGACAACACTGTGATGATCGGTGATGGTGGAACTAGGGTAGGAATTAATTTAAGAGGATGGCTCATCAAGAACTTTACATTGGACTCGAAAACGGCAATGTTATAGTCAGCTCTGAGGTATTGCTCTACAGACGAGCGGTTTTGAGGAAAAACAGCCTTGCCCATCGAATTTTCATTTAGTTTTAGGCACAGATTGAGAGTAAAGGAAATTACTAATAGTGGTTGTAGCGATGTCTACTTAATTTTGGAACCTTTTGTTCATTTTTTTTTTCCTGGCATATCAACCCTTTGTAACATTACACATGTTTACACATGCAGACCCAACAAGATGTTGCCTTCAACAGAGAAAGTTGATTTATGTAACACGTAAATTAACATACGATTCCAAATTTTATTTGTAGTCAGATCAAAGACTAATTCTATTTCACTAATAGATGGTACCCTGGAAGATACTACCATTCCAAGAGTGAACCTAGGAATAATGGCAACTACATAAAGAGGTGTGACTCTAAAATTTGTCAAACTCTCAAATTATGCCTCACCACCGGATGTTCGCAACTCTCACTGGCTAGGTTTCATTTCCACACATCATCACACTTTGTACACATGCCTGATAGACCATTCCTTTGATCAACAGAACATTTTAACAGTTATCTCCCTTGAATTAAGATATAAGACTCCTATGTTAACTAGCGGGACCTGTGGAAATTCCACAACGGCATCTTTTATATATAATATATTGCTGCTGGCCAATCTGTGGACATTCAGCATGAATGGAGACCTGACGATATTATTGCACCTGTTTACAATGCCTCCCCACGGGACAGAGTTAGATACCAGGGTCGTTTTTTAATGTGGAGAAAAGGAACAAAAATAAAAATTGTCACAGTTGTGAAGGATTTCTCCTCCACTGAGAGAGAACAAGAAATTGAAGTGCAGCATCTGAAGAACAGATACTATACTTTGATCTTGACCTGAAGGCCAAGTATTTATCTAAGTAATCTGGATAATGTAATGCCAGAATATATCCTGCTATTACGGTTTATCTCAAATATCCTTATAGGAGTCTGTTAACATATTTCCATTGTATAGACAGCCAGCGCAAACAGAAACCCCACAATATCATTATACCCTCTTTAGACAGAACAGCACAATCATGTTGACATACTGGTTCTCATCAGATCACCAAAGTTAAGCAACATTGAGCCTGGTCAGTACCAGATGGGTGACCATTTGGGAAGGCTAGGTGCTGTATGTACCTTCTGGGAAGGTTGGATGTGGGGCCAGCACCCTCACCCCGAAAAAAGAACTCCTTGCTACAAAAGCATCTACAAAATTATGGATGGCCTATGCCCCTCCAGGGGCTCAAGGCTATGGACGGATGGATCTTTAGACAGAACAGATACTACTCTTGGATCCTAGCCAGAAGACTAAGAATGTATATTTTGGTTTCACGTATGGCCCAAAAGCACCATCATTTTTTTTTTTATTTAAAAATTTTTTTTTACGTTGCATCTTCAGTGATCGGGAGATCCTATTTATTAAAAAGGAGGATAGAAGGTAATAACATACTACGAACATTAAATTATATTTAGATAGTAATTTAATATTCATAGTATGTTATCACCTTTTTATCCTCCTTTTTAATAAATAGGATCGCCCGATCGAATAATTTATAATCTGGAAACCGTACGGCAAAGGTATTATTACAATATTAATATATAGATTCCTACAGTACTAAGCTTTTTAGAGTGATCACGCTGGCCTGTTGTTGTCGTTGTTTTTTATTTTTTTTCTTGCTGTTGTTGGTTATTGGCTGAGAAAACAATAATGACAATTTGGACAAGCTAACTTGTATCCAGAACTGGATTTGTCTAATGAGTAAACTAACTTTGGTAGCAAAAGTTGTCTTCCCTCGTGTGATAAGAAATTAGCGTAAGAGAAATACGGCGTCTTTTACAGAGCGCCAACATATTTTGTTAAATTAAAAGGCATATATACTTAGAGGCAGAAGATCTAGATAGGTTTCGCTTCTATTCATCATCACACTGCACACACATGCCTGATAGACTCTTCTCTTGGTCGACAAGACATTTTAACATAATAATGTTTTGTTTTTTTTACACAGGCATCACCACATTATCAAGGCCAAGAGGCCACTCAAGGATAAGGGTTAAAGAGTGTACAGTAGAAATTGAACAATAGTAATGAAAATTCGGTAAATTTGTTAACTTATATAGAACAGCTCATCAAGAACTTATTTACGTTAGACTTGAACACAACCATATTGTAGTCAGTCGGAAAGCAGGAAAACGGGAGACAATTCCACAGGCTACAGTTCTAAGAAAGAAGCTTTGTTCATGGAATCTACGTTTAGGTTTAGGCACAGATAAAAAGTGGGGGGGATTATTGATAGTGTTTTCAGCTAGACGAGGGTTTCTTGTGAAAGTTTAGCAAGGGGGACCATAGACTGAAGCTCAGTCGAACACTTTCCATGAAAATAACAATACAGCAGAGACAAACTCGCAACATCTCTTCTGTGAGATAGAGTTTGCAGGGAAGAGAAAAGGACATCCCCTACGAGGCTACAAAGTCTATTTTGAACTCTATTAAGGCAGGACAAGTCCTTTCTAGCAGCTCCTGCCCAGATGTGGCAACAGTACTCCATCCTTGGACGTACCTGGCTCTTATATAGATAGAGAATTGCATTAGAAGTGAGATATCTACTGGATCGATAGAAAGATCCCACCATTTTTCCAGCGGCCTTGGCAACAGATTTGATGCATGTGTTCCATTTAAGTGTGTAGGATTATTAATTTATCTCCCTTGTATTGACATATAAAATAATCTTAGAGTGATCTCCCTTGCCTGTTGTTAGTTTATGGCTATTAAAACAAGGGTGACGGCTTGGAAAAACGGATGTGAGTCAATAAATAGACTTAAGCAAACAAGTAAAAAAAAAAAAATTCATTGTACACGTTTACACACACATTAAAAAAAATGGAAATTGCATTAACCCTATATGGGTTTAACTGGCTTCCTCCAAAGGAGGAATTTCCATTAAGGTATGAAATTCACAAGCAGTCGCGAGGTGCATGTATATTCCCGTTAGGGGAGATGACAATGTTAGGTTTTTGCAACTCTTGCAGGGAAGTGTCGACATCCTCCTACATACAGCACTTAGTATTCCCAAATTGGTCACCCATCTGATACTGACCAGGCTCAGGGTTGCTTAACTTCACTGATTTAATGAGAACCGGTGTGTCAACGAGATTATGCCATATATAGCAATATCAATGCATTCGTTCAGTCTTGAAAGACAAAGGATATTCTTCTGTAGGGGCAGCTGCATGTGTAATTGTGAGGCAAAGGTTGCACAATCTCCAACCACACCTCTCCACTGTTTGAGTCCAGCGGAGAGCACATACAGCACCTGGAAGTCCCAAATGGTCACCCATTTAGTACTGACCAGGTTCAACGTTGCTTAACTTCAGTGATCCAACGGGGAACCATTGTGTCAATATGATTAAGCTGTACATAACAATATAACAAGTAAACTAACATATGACTCCAAATATTGTTTCATGTCATACTTAAGACAAATTTTATTTCATTAAAGATGGGACCCTGGAAGATAATACCACTCCAGGTAAGAATGAATTTCTAATGGCAATTAAAGAAAGGAGTGACTCCACACTTCTTCAAACTCAGAAATTAGAGTTTCACTGCCGAATTTCCTCAACCTTCGCTAACCAGATTTTATACATATTATATTGTGTATTTCATACATATTATATTGTGTATACATGCAGGACAGACTCTTCTCTTGGTCAACAGGACATATACAGCATGATCACGCGGACACAGCAGTTCTAATTAGATTACCAAAGTTAAGCAACACGGACACTGGTCAGTACCACAAGGGTGACTAATTTGGGAATACCAGCCACTGTATGTAGAAGGACGTCGACATCTCCCTGCAAGAACTGCAAAACCCCAACATCGTCATCTGTCCCAATATACAAGCGACTGGAGACTGCTTGCGAATTTGATATTCTTATGAAACTTCCTTCCTTGAAGGAAGATAGTTTAACCCACCTACAATGAAAAACGAAACATTTTAACATAAAGAGATCTACGATAATAAAGTACCTGTAAAAACATATAATTAGTGGATTTGGGCAAACATTAAACTGTATTTAAAATGGAGTATTGTTGCAACATCTGGGCAGAAGCTGCTCGGAGCACCCTATTCTGCCTTGACAAGGTTTAAAACTGGATTAAAAACCAAGCAGGTGATGCCCTTTTCTCTTCCCTGCAACTTCTTTCCCACAGAAGAGACATTGCGAGCCTTTCTCTGTTCTATCGTTATTATCATGGCAAGTGCACGCCAAAGCTTCCATCTATGATCCCCATTTGCAAAACTTTCACAAAAACACCTGTCTAGCTAAAACTACTATCAACAATTTCCCCCACTCTCTGCGCCTAAATCTAAACACAAATTCCATGAACAAAGCTTTCTTCCTAGAACTACCCGCCTGTAGAACTCTGTTCTGCTGGACTGCTTTCAATCTGACTACAATAATGTTGTATTCAAGTCCAATGTAAACAAATTTTTGCTGAGCCGATCCTTTAAATAATCAAATTATACCTAATTTCCACCACTAACGATTACTATACTGTTGTCCCGATGATCAATGGACACTGATTAACCCTTATCCTCAAGCAGCCTTGGGTCTTAATAAGTCGTGACTCTCTTGTAAAAAAAAAAAAAAATTCTATTCATCTCTTCACATGGCATGTTGCACTCTGCAAATTTCTTGGCAAATACATTTCATCTGATTTAATCTTGATTTGATTTTAATACTGTGAAAGTAGAAGTACTGTCATGAAAATGGAACCTTTGGATTGCCCCCAACTACAGCTGACCAATTTACTTTCCATTAATCAAAAGAAAAAGAAGAAAAAAAAGAATTAAACAATCACTACCTCATCTTCCTTCTTCATCATTCCCTTGCTCTAATGAGAATCTAAAACATGCAGCTTCCCATTTAGAGAAGTTAATCATTCACCATTTCCGAAATATCAGTGAAATAATTTTCCGCATCATTATCTATGCGTGTGGCGTTTAATCATATATTTATGAAGTTCTGCGTTTAATTAACCAAAACGAATGCGTGCATATTGCATGACTAATTACCATTTAGCAAACATGTATACATAATCTTCTATTACAGAAAGGAAAATAGTACTTTTCTGTCCGTGTATCCGGCTAGAAGTCAGAAACTACACAATATACACTTACGAACATTACATCATCGCATACGGTATGGGTAGAAGCAGGTCATTAGCAAAATTACTTTGATATTTATCGACTGAATGTCAACAGGGATCATGCCTGTACAGGGCAAGCACAAATTTTTATTCCAATAAAAAGTGACTTTCTTTGATACTTGAGAACAATTGAAAAGGATTTTTAAAATTTTATTTAGGTCAAATTTACCAGCGTGCGGAGAGAGAGAGAGAAAGAGAGAGAGAGAGAGAGAGAGAGAGAGAAGAAATAAAGAGAAAGAGAGTGAATGAGAAAGTTGTCTTTTCTTTGCGTTTTCTTTCTTTTTAATTTGTTGTTAGCTTTTTTTATATCTTTTTGAAACTTTATTCATGAATGAAAGAGCGATGGAGAGGAATTTGGAGGGAGAGGTGCGTCGATCAAGAACCAGAGAGAGAGAGAGAGAGAGAGAGAGAGAGAGAGAGAGAGAGAGAGAGAGAGAGAGAGAGAGAGAGAGATGGGGTTTTATAAAAAAAAAGAAATTTCGATATTTACTCGCACAAGATCTGTAGGAAAAAAACAAACTTTTTTATAAAGGAGCACTGAAGTTAGAACAATAATATCTGTACTAGGTGTATCAGAATTTTTGTAGGAATTTTTGACACCCCTAACACGAAACTGCGAATAAAATATAAAAAACTCGTAATTTCTCTTTTAAAAGTAGGTTGTTTATTTTCTTTATGGATTATACTTCCAAAATAAACTATTAAAGTTGTTTTAAAAGTAATAGAAATATTTTTTTTATTTAAAAAATACAGTAATGAATTTTATGATCTCAATATTTTTCAATTTTTAAACTTTAAAAATCTATCAAAATTTTTCTATTGATTCTATTTTTTGCTCTTTCCAATAAACCGAATATAATATTTTAGACAAACGTTTTTTTTTATCCCCCCCCCATTTTCAAGTGTCTATTTAAAAGTAAATAATTAATTTACTCACCAAAGTTTTATATATCACAAATTGAAGAGAAAAGGTCAATAAATAATATATTCAAATTTAAAACAAAAAAAAGGTAGTGTTTTTTAGCAATTTACCTGTAAAGTTCGAAGTTTAAAACCTTTTTTTTTTTAAACCACGTTGTTTGTTTGTTTGTTTTTTTAATGAAACCTTGGTCCTTGCTCCTTTAATTGAAAAAAAAATTAGGGCTTGAATTACATTTTTCGAGTAGTTATAAGCTTGGAAAGACAGGGAGGCGAATAATTCACGCCTCCCATTTTGAAATGTCTATTAAAAAGTAAATAATCAATTTACTCACCATAGTGTTATACATCACAAATTGAAGAGAAAAGGTCAATAAATAATATATTCAAATTTAAAACAAAAAAGTAGTGTTTTTTAGAAATTTACCTGTAAAGTCCGAAGTTTAAAACCTTTTTTAAAAAAACCCACGCTGTTTGTTTTTTTTTGGGTTTTTTTTTTTAATGAAACCTTGGTCCTTGCTCTTTTAATTGAAAACGAAATTAGGGCTTGGATTACATTTTTCGAGGAGTTATAAGCTTGGAAAGTCGGGGTGGAATTAATCAATATTTTTCACAAAATTTCTGACACACCTATATCTGTACCAACCTGCGTCACTTCTAAGCAGAGGGGGGGGATAGCAGACTACAATAATATTATATATCATATACGGTATAATCATGTTGACACACCGGTTCTTGTTATATCACTGAAGTTAAGCAATGTTGAACCTGGTCAGTACTAAAATGGGTGACCATTTGGAACTTCCAGGTGCTGTATGTATTCTCCGCTTATGTTGGCATTGTTTCCAGTCGTCTGGCACTTCTATTTGCCACTGGACACAAACAGTGCCAGTTCAGGAGAGGTGGGGTTGGAGAGTGTGCAACCCTTGCCTCACAATTACATGCGCAACAACCCTTACAGAGGATATCCATTGTCTTTCAAGGCTGAACGGAGGCATGGATGGACAATAACATTGTAGGATCTTTGCGTGCAACATCCTTAAGAAGGAAATATTTTACAAACTTCTATATTTTTTTAAATAGACCACCTATAACCATGTATATATATATATATATATATATATATATATATATATATATATATATATATATATATATATATAATGTGTGTGTATATGTGCTTATTTAGCCAAATATTATTGGCAACATATGTGCAAACACGTTTATACTACAATTCCTTTAGAGAGTAAGCGTCCTCAGACTATATATTTTTACAATAAAACCAGATTTTTATAATAAAGGAACTGCAGCAGAAACATGTATGCACATATGTAGCCAATGTTTGTGCAAACATGCATGCACATATGTAGCCAATGTGTCTATAATTGAACTTTGCTTGCCATTGAACACTATTTGATAAACACCAAAATTTCAATGGATTTTCATCTAGGAAACTACAGCAATGTAATCATATATATATATATATATATATATATATATATATATATATATATATAAATTCAACGTTATTTCTTGCGGATAATGGTAGCCGATTGGATACAGTCTTTGCCAATTGAGCCAGAGATGGCTCGTGTTGCCGGGTTCGAATCTGTTGACTCTTGTTAATCGTGAAGATTCCCAAAAGGATGAAACACTAGTGTCTGTAGGTGTTTAATTATTATGGCATAAATGCATCAATTGTGATGGATGGCTCTCGTCTGGGTGAGACCCCGTGTTTTGACAAGCTTCTGGGTTTGACCTTTACTCCTGATCTGAAATGGAACACGTACATCAAGTCTGTTGCCAAGGTCGCAGGAAAGATGGTGGGATCCTTCTACCGCTCCAGAAGATATCTCACTACTGATGCAATTCTCTATCTATATAAAAGCCAAGTACGGCCAAGGATGGAATACTGTTGCCATATCTGGGCAGGAGCTGCCAAAAACAGCCTATCATGCCTTGACAGAGTACAAAATAGACTTCGTGGTTTAGTGGGGGATGCCCTTTTCTCTACCCTGCAACCCCTCTCCCACAGAAGAGACGTTGCGAGCCTATCCTTGTTTTATCGTTATTTTCATGGCAGGTGCTCGTCTGAACTCCAATCCCTGGTCCCCCCTCGCCAAACTTTCACGAAAAACACCCGTCTAGCTGAATCCACTGTGAAAAATTTCCCCCACTCTATATCTGTGCCTAAATCAAAACGCGGATTTCATGAACAAAGCTTCTTTCTTAGAACTGCACGCCTGTGGAACTCTGTTCCGTCTGCCTGCTTCCCTCCGGACTACAACTTGGATGTCTTCAAGTCTAATTAAACACTTCATAAAATCTCCTCACTAACGTGATGTACTTGCAATAACCCTTATCCCTGAGTGGCTTCCGGGCCTTGATAAGTGGTGATCACTGTGTAAAAAAAAAAAAAAATGTATATTTCATTTAATTTTTATTAAAATCCACTCTAAATGAATAAAAAAAAACGTGTGTATGTACATATATGAATACGTGGACACCTTCAGATCAATTATCTAGACTTATTTTATATCTTGCCTTATCTTTTACCGGTTACACCTTATCTTCTAATTATTTGAAATCCATTATTCTTTACAATTTAATTTTTGGATTTTACTTTAAACATTTTCTCCCCACTATTGTAACCATCAATACAATATTAAAAATAATCATTATCAATTATCATAAATATCATAGTCACTAACGTGCTTATCTCCTGGTACCTTCTATTTTTAATTATCATTATCACAATTAGTGTAGATGATTATATCTAAGCATGGAGATAAATTAATTATATACATTTTGAGATTTTATTATTATTATCATTATTATTATTATTGCTATACAACTTTCACAGCTTTGCTAGTAAATAAGTAAAAAAGCTATGATGAGAGATAGGAGTAAGGGTTGAGGGAGTGGACAGGGATGGGGACGAATTGAAAGGAGAAACACACGCTTAGAATTACCACAAATAAATTATTTATGGTTTTCCCTTTTCATTCCCCCTCTTTCCCTTCTTAATTTCTTTCTGTTTTCTTTTCTTCTTTTCTCCCTTGCATCTTTTCCTTTTCTTCCTTATATCTTACCCTCTTCACTGATGTGTGTGTAAGTATGATATTGGTGGGGCGGACATATACAAGAGGGCAACGTAAGCTATGCATTTTCTGACCACATAAAAATTCTGGTCATATTAAAAGCATTTTTATAACTGAATAACCCAATTAAATATGAAACCCCTTTTAGCATAGATATATCAAAGTCACATTCCCCTACTGTTTGAACCTATACACACTAGTATGTGTATTTATGACGGTCATCACACAAGCATACTGCTATAGGAATACTATTATTTCTAATCTTCCATTACCCCTATCTCGATCCTTAACCCCCCCCCTTTTCAATTCATTCCTGGATCTAAACACAGAATCAAATCCTCACCCCTATTGGGTCTTATTTACATAGAAACAAATTTTATTTTCAGAACATTTGCTTTCCTATAAGCTATATCGCCTGAATAGGTCTCTAGTACTGGTAATTAGCTGACCGAAATATGCTCATGACTGTAACAACATATTACTGCTTATGTAAAAACAAATAAAGAGTGTAATATATATATATATATATATATATATATATATATATATATATATATATATATATATATATATATATAATGATTGAATTGTTGTAGTCATTATGTATTATGGTGCTGTTTTTTGTTGATGCCAATGTTTGTATTTATGAACCTTTCCTGGGACATGTATTCCAGAGAGTGAATAAATAAAAATAAAGCTCAACTTTATGATAAAGACCAATGTGTATCTATTTATAATAGACCAATATATATCCATCCAGTCACACAAACGTTAGCAAGTAAAAAAAACTACAAAATAAAAATAACTACAGGACCAAAGCATTCCACATGTTTAGTGAAAGGAGGAATGTAAACACGACGTCCGACAACCACCCTCCTCGTTGTCTAAAATGACCCCCCCCCAAAAAAAAAAAACGCTTTCACTCTATTTCCATAATGAGAGACTTACCTTCGTTTTTTTTTTTGTTTCCATTTTTTTTTTGTCTATATCGACTGATACGTTTTTCTTTCTTTATTCTTTACATTTTTTTCGACTCCATTGATTCAGGTATTATTTTAAATTTAAATGAATATAAGGTGGAACACTTGCGAAGCATAATTTTTATGGCGGGTGTACACTAGTAAATAGATAAAGCGTAGAAGAACATTGGCGCTAAACACGCAACAATTAGTTTAACAGTTAACAACTGCAAATGAAATCATTGTAATCAAACGGAATGAGTAGATATTTATTACTTTATTGGGTCATTTAGGCTCCTTGACCCCATCTTCAATTGTAGCACCCACCTACGCACTTAAGCATCAAGAGTTAGATTTCAAGAGTTTTCACCATGTCATCTTGATATTAGTTAACATCCATTAATAGACAGGTGTAAATGAAAAAGTGTCAGGAGTATATATATATATTTTGTACACAGGAGTCAACACTTATCAAGGCTCGGAGGCCACTTGAGAATAAGGGTTAATGGGTATGCATTATTCATTGTGATTATAGCGTAGTAAACATAAGTAGTGGGAATTTTGTAAATTGGATTACTTAGGGGGACGGTTCATCAAGAACTTGTTTATGTTGGACTTGAAGACAATCATATTGTAGTCAGCTGGAAAGCTAGCAAACGGAAGAGAATTTCACAGGCATGTAGTTCTAAGAAAGAAGCTTTGTTCATGGAATCTAAACAATAATTATTCTTTACACCTACACACAATAGTGTTTCATGCTTACGTAATCATCAGTGTAGTAGGTGACAATTCCTGTTGGTCCCATGATTGGTAACCCAGCTACTAAGCTACCTTTTGCTCCATTTACTAGGGGCATGCAATAAGTAATGCCCCTGACTCATTTCCAGTTGTCTGATCTAGCTGAAATTTTGCATGTGCAATGATTTATATCTCTACGGGTTATGTGGCAAATTACAGCTCTGAACTAATTGTGGTTTCTGTTTAACAGGTGTTTGAACTGAGTCAGGTGTGAAATGGAGCCTGTTGAATGTCGAACAGTGATCCGGTTTTTGTATTTGAAAGGACGCACACCATAGGAGACTTTTGATGAAATGAAAGAAATTTATGGTGATAATATCCCATCATATGACCTTGTAAAACGCTGGCATCATGAATTCAAACATGGCCGTAAGTCTGTGGAAACAGCTCCCAGACCTCGTCGCCGCCCCTTCTGCCATTGATGAGGCATCTGTCCGTCAATTTGAAGCTGCCATTTTGGAAGATCGGCACATTACTATTCGCCAAATAGCCCAAGATGTCAAGATTAGTACAGGGTATGTGGAAACTATCATTCATGACAATTTGCATATGCATAAGGTGTCTGCCAGATGAATTCCCAGGTTGCTCACACCATTCCAGAAGCGAAAACAAATTGAGTGCTCGAGGATGAATTTGGAGATGTGCCAAGAAGATGAGTCAAAGCTTTTCAAAAGACTGATTACACAGGTTGAAACCTGGGTCCATCACTCTGATCCAGAGACCAAAGCCCAGTCAATGCAGTGGAAGCACTTGGACTCACCACCTCCAAAGAAGGCAATGGTGCAGCCCTCCGCTGGCAAGGTCATGCCCACAGTCTTCTAGGACCAGGACGGAGTAGTGATGACAGATTTCCTGGCAAAGGGTACCACAATTATAGGAGTCTAGTATGCTTCACTTTTGAGGAAATTAAGGGAAGCTATCAAAATAAAGAGGCAGGGCAAGATCAGCAAAGGTACCCTCCTCCTGCAAGACAATGCTCTCGTCCACAACTCGCATGTTGCCAGATCAGAAGCACAGGCGTGTGGTTATGAAATTCTTCCCCATCCTCCCTAATCTCCTGACCTTGCACCCTCTGACTTTCACCTCTTCCAAGCCATGAAGTTTTTTTTTGAAAGGAAAGCGTTTCCCAGATCATGCAGCCTTGATATCTGAAGTCATGTCGTGGTTGGAGGACCAACCTGGGGTGTTCTACAAAAACAGTGTCCAGAGCTGCATCAAACGATGGGAGAAATACATAACTCTGGGTGGTTCCTATGTAGAGAAAGAATAATAACCGTGCCAACTTTCGTTGCTCTACTGCTATGAGAAGTGGATCAGGGGCATTACTTATTGCACGCCCCTCGTACTAGGCCTGTATATCACAGCCACCAAACAATTGGCATGTGAATAAAGAGAATTAAAAACTATTAAACACCGAATTGAGGCGAATACATTTGACAATCTAGAATGTTCGAACGGACGAAAGTTGTAAACATGGCATAAACACTAGTTGACTGCCTTTTAGTTTTTAATCTGCAGGCAGTGTCCATCCTTAAGCATTCTTAAAGGGGCTTGATTAAGGGAAGTAACTAGTAATAAAATATATTCCATGAGAGTGACCTCCCCTTGAAATAAGAGCTCAACTAATTAATAGTAATTCGAAACCAAACAAAATGAATATTAGAATAAATACGCATAAATGTAATAAAAATTATAAAACATAGGAAAGAATAAATAATAGGAAAAAGAATTGAAAATTAAGACTAAAACAAAAAATAAAAATACGAAAATAAAGCTTAAAACAAGAATTTTGGTTTGCATAGTACCCAAGAC
The DNA here is from genome assembly GCF_053919585.1 of Euprymna scolopes. Classification (NCBI taxonomy): domain Eukaryota; kingdom Metazoa; phylum Mollusca; class Cephalopoda; order Sepiida; family Sepiolidae; genus Euprymna; species Euprymna scolopes. The sequence goes on along the minus strand of NC_136500.1, from coordinate 72,334,413 downwards.
GGCTGACCTGCAACAACGTGGGATGGAATTTCTCTTCCCCAAACGAATGCACCAGGTTTATCATGTACAAAATTAACTTTTTGTTGGTAACACCGGATGAAAATCACATCTGACAAGTTAATGAGAAAGAAAATTTCTATGAAAACATAAAATCATAGAATTTTCATCACATTAATGAAACGGCTGTAATGAAGCGATCCAAGATGAAATAAACAAGAGTTATATAAAAGAAAAAAAAATGCAAGTCTTTGAATTTCAACAAAATTTTGTACTATATATATATATATATATATATATATGTATGTATGTATATATGTATAAGTAGTTATCCACAGACAGAGTGTTTTGCTATATCACAGCTCATCAATGTGGTTAGACTAGCACCTATTCTAGGTCAGAAATCGAGCCCCCAACCATCTAGTTGATTGTCAACAGCTCTACTCACTGGCCCATGGAATCGACACCCGCAAGCAATCTCATCAAATGTCTATAAAATTATTATTATTTTATGTGGGAAGTGACACAGACTGACTACCTGGGTGTTCGAAGTTCGAATCCAGTTCATTCCACAAAAATTACTTTAACTTAGGATGTTAGCAACCTTCTTGTGGTCACTCTTGTAAGTACCCGATGTCTTATATATATATATATATATATATATATATATATATATATATATATATATATATATATATATATGTATTTGGAATAATATCTGTCCCAAAATTAATTCTCCAAATAGAATACATTACAGAATCTAGATAAAATCGAAAACTGTATTCTTATATGAAATTTTACTGGGGAATACCATGAAAATGGTTCCAAATCTCTAACTGCACCCCTATGTGAGAACATTGAGGATATAACCCCCTAAAACTTTTAAATGTATTCTATTTTTATGAAATTTTAATTACTTGTATAAATTTTTCAAAGGAAGACAATGGAAGTAGCCTGAAATCTCTTAATGCCTTCTTACCCAAAGGAGGTTATGGGAGGTGAACCTTCTTTAAAACTTCAAATTTATCACAGTTGGATGACATTTATGCCGTACGTATACAATGTTCTGGGAAAGCAAATGTAAGTGGTCACAAATCTCCATGTTATCCTTGCTATGCCGAATATCTATATGCCTGACTGATAGGGACAGAACCCCTTAAAACTTCTAATACGTATATTTAATTTTAATGAAATTTAAACCATTTATATAAGTATATAAGTCACTAATCCGGACAGCTTTTCAATATTTTGGCTTCTTCGGACTATAGTAGGAGAGAGACAAGAAAAGAGGGGGGGGGAAATAAATAATGTAGTGTTATGTTTCTAAATTTTTGAGATGAGTATTGGTTATTTGTATTCTTTGGACTACAGTTCTCATTTTGTGTCATTTTCACAACGTTTTTTTTTTTTTACATGGTAGTCACCACTTATCAAGGCTGGGAAGCCACTCGGGGATAAGGGTTATTGCGTGTATAGTAATCAATGGGATAGTGTCGTAGTAATCGTTAGTAATGGAGATCTGATAAAGTGTCTTACTTAAGGGAGCGGTTCATCAGGAATTTGTTTATGTTGGACTGTTGAAGATGTATATATGTTATATACTGGTGGTATTAAGATGACGTATATTCTGTATTGTTGTTGTTGTTCGTCTTAGGAAGAGTCTTAGTGTTTCATCTAGAGAAAGGGTACATTCTACTACATGAGCACCAAATTGAGTGTTTGATTATCTTATCAGAGTTAATGTCGTTGTGTGTGTGACATGCATTTTCAACATACCTTCTGCCATTTTTTGGATCCATCTGGAACATCTCGTCTGGGAGGAAGACTGGTACCTGTTTTGGGGGATGAAGATTTATTCCCCTCCAAGACAAGAAATTGGTTCTATAGCTTTTTATTCACCTTCCAGATCGATCGCAGAAGAATGGAAAGTGAATTTGGCCTGTGTGGTTTCTTCTTCTAGGTCTTATTTCTACCACTAGCGAAGGGGAGGAGACAACGGCGAAGGCGTCCGCTCTCTTCCAAGTCCCAACCAAATCTCTCCGATTCAGCAAACCTGATTGATCCATTCTATAACAGGACTTGAAGACATCCAAGTTGTAGTCAGGTAGGAAACAGGCAAACAGAAGAGAATTCCACAGGCGTGCACTTCTAAGAAAGAAGCTTTATTCATGAAATCTACATTTTGATTTTGGCACAGATAAAGAGTGAGGAAAATTATTGACAGTGGTTTCAGCTAGACGGGTGTTTATTGTGAAAGATTGGCGAGGGGGGAACCAAAGATTGGAGCTCAGACGAGAACTTGCCATGGAAGTAACAATAAAATAAAGACAGGCTTGCAACGTCTCTTCTATGGGAGAGAGGTTGCAGGGAAGAGAAAAGGGCATCCACCACTAAGCCACAAAGTTTATTTTGTACTCTGTCAAGGCAGGATAGGCTGTTTTTAGCAGCTCCTGCCCAGATATGGCAGCAGTACTCCATCCTTGGACGTACTTGGCTTTTATATAGATAGAGAATTGCATCAGCAGTGAGATATCTTCTGGAGCAGTAGAAGGATCCTGTCATTTTTCCAGCGACCTTGGCAACAGACTTGATGTACGTGTTCCATTTCAGATCAGGAGTAAAGGTCAATTCCAGAAGCTTGTCAAAACATGGTCCCACCCGAAGACGAGAGCCATCCATTTCAATTGATGCCAAATGGAGATCAGAGTGTTGATGATGTAAAGATAGGAGCTTGGTTTTAAATGCATTAAAAGTGACCGTTTCAGTTAAAGAAAGTCGGAGGTTACATCGACCGAAACGTTGTGAAAATGACACTCAAGATGAGAACAGTAGTTCAAAGAATACAAATAATATGAATAACCAATCCTCATCTCAAAAATTCAAAAATATAGAAAATAAGTAATGTTGCAAAAGAATGGTTTGATTTGGATGTTTTGGTTTACGGCATATCAACCCTTTTAGGGTTATTTAATACCAAATCCGGACATTTTGGTTACCATTTTTCTGCTCCTAATTCTTTATATCATCAAATATTTATTCATGGTGTTTAGTCTAGTTGTTTTGTTTTACAGAATATCAACCCTTTTCGGGGTATTTAATGCTGAATCTGGCCATTTTGGTAAAAGTTTTTCCGCTTTAAATTCTTTGTATTGTCACCAATCCAGAGAGTTTTTAATATTTCGGCTTCTTCGGACTATAGTAGGAGAGAGCAAAGAAAGGAGGGGGGGGGTTAAAAAAATAAATAAAGTATAGTGTTACATTTCTGAATTTTTGAGATGAGGATTAGTTATTAGTATTCTTTGTTCTCATATTTGAGTGTCATTTTCGCAACATTTCTGTCGATGAGTAAGATCGGAGGTTACATCGATCGAAACGTTGTGAAAATGACACCCAAATATTTATTTGGGGTGTTTGGTTTGATTGTTTTGTAGAGGGAAATTACTGTTTCTATTTATGGCTCTGCAGAACATAATTGAGTTTTGCACAGGCAAAGGAAAAAAAAACCAATAATATCAATGTTTGGTCTTCCTTTTATGATACAATAAAACCCACCTTTTTCTGCATTTAATTTCCGCTCAAATCTTGTCGTGGTATATACAAGAAAGTACTCATTAAAAACCAAATATATTCAACAACAAAGTGTGACCAAGGTCTCCCATCAAATTTACATGACAATAAAAACCACCTCATCAACATATTGGATTGGAATCAAACTACAAGAGCAGTTCAAATCGCCGCTGGTTCCTACCAGGAAGATTCTAAGAATTGATAAATATGTGCCATGAGACATGAAGTGAGATGCTTGACAAAACGATGGAAACGGAAAATGCCCTCAGCAAACAATAGCAGATAATATCCAAGAGCTTTCCAGTTTAAAAAAAGCGAAAGGAAAATAAACAACCTTGACCATCTATATATATAAAAGCGAAAATGTGTGTATGTATGTATGTATGTATGTTCGCTTTTTGTGTATATCTGCAAAAGGCTTTTTTCGTCGGCCTTCTCGCTCGGCTCACTTCTTAAAACTTTTTATATCACGTCTAAATGATAATATCTACGACTTAAGAACGGGGGGCCGCGTGTGTATTTAATTTGCCCGACTTTCATGCATTTTTTTTTTTCCAGATATTTTGGTCACCGCGTGTTTCTTTCGCTTTTCAGTATAAAACAAGTGAAAACTGGCTTGCAGCCGCGTCATGTTTCAAGGTCAAACATCACGCGACTTAATTTTCTTGCACCTGTTAATTTAAGTTTATAAACGTTAAATTAAGATGCTTTTTATTCCGCTCTTCTCGTGACCGATATGGTTAGGTCCCAACGTTTTTTTTCATTTCGTTTCCACCTCCACGTCAAAGGTTCAGGGTTGAAGCCTACTTTCCTACTAAAACTTTTTTTTTTCTTTTACACTACCAAACACCCGGATCAAGCCGGGTATGCCCACTAGTTTATTATATAAAGGGCGGTTGTATGTTTGTCTGCTCAGCTAAAGGTCCAAAACTATTAACCAAAGACCCACAATGTTTCTATTTCTTTATAGGCATTGCCCTGGATATATAATATCTAAAATTTAGAAAAACATATTCATTATTTGAGGTGGGGGTCAAATGGGCATTTCTATCATTTAATGTTTTCTAAGATACACACACATTTTTTAATACTATTATACAAACGGCAGTTTTTCACAGAGTTATTTCCCTTATGTTGACTCAAATTATGTGTGTGCGTATGTCCAGATAGAGAAATGGACTGGGCAAAGAAAAAGAATTGAGGATGGGGAAAAGAGAGGATAAAAGTTATATTACACTTTTGTCCCATGCAATGCTGAGTAGCCCTGCTACTCAGTATATAAATATACTCTCTCTCCATATATATATAAATAAATATGTAAATAAGTTTTCTTTGACCCGTCCTCTTATATAACTAGGCCCTACCCAAGTGTCACCATTACTGAGCATCACGGAGTTCTCTTACCTAACCTAACACTTATCACCTCTTATCCTTGATTGGCCTCCCGTCTTGATATGTGGTGAAATTAAAATTAAATAAAAAATACAACTTTGTGTGTGTGTATATATATATATATATATATATATATATATATATATATAGAGAGAGAGAGAGAGAGAGAGAGAAAGAGAGAGAGAGAGAGAGAGGGTTGAGAACTGGGTTCTTCTGTGAACAACAATCATTAAGTCGCCTGACGAGGACTTCTGGTTTTAATCGATCATTTGTCTGAAACATTAGCATGTCCTGTGTTGCGACGATGTAAATTTTTTTATCTTAAAATATATCTTACTCTTCTTTTATTGAGCACTCTTAATAACCTTGTTAAATTCATTAGTTATCACTCTTGAATACATTTAACCTAGTGTATATATATATATATATATATATATATATATATATATATACATACACACACACACTAGGTTAAAGGTATATACACACACACACACATTAATATTGGGACGATTACTCGAAATCGGAAAAATCGGGGTATCAAAACTGACAGTGGAAAAATGTGTGTCTAATTTCCGATTCCAAAGAAGATTATTTTATTTTTGTTTTTAAAACTTAATTTTGCATCGCTAGCACGAATGATAAAATCATAAATATTTGTTGCTTTTAAACAATCTAAACATCACAATAACAACTTTAGGTAAAAATGGCATGAGTAAAAATGTCACAGGTAAAAAGCAGAAAAAAATGGCACAAGAGAAAAATATAAGTGAAAATGGCACAACATGGTTATGAATTCAATATTTTCAATAAATTATGAGGAAAACATTAAAAATGCGAATTAATGGCGACCACTAGACCAACAAGTCAAACAAGCTGGAACAAAAGAAGCAGGAAATAGATCAGACAAATCTGAAGAACACGTGTCATAATATTAGCAATAAAAAAGACCGAGACTAGCAATATCACGCCTGTTTACCGGCGTTTTTTTTTTTTTTTTTTTTTTTTTTTACTTTTGACAATCACTGGACGTTTTTGGAACCGGTCAAAATGGCACTGTAAACATTGAACAAGTAAAAGAACGAGTGGATAATTAGAAAAAATGGCAAAAGTGAAAAAATACAGACGAAAATGTCACAATGTGTTTATCAAATCACTATTTTCAATAAATTAGAAAATAAGGAAAATATTTGAAAACAAATAAATAGTTATAAAGATCCATTCGTGTAATGTATGCCCCACCCCTCTTTTACTTTTTAGAAAATATATGCATACATTACACGGGATTTTACAGTAATCTGAAAATAAAAAAACAACAAAAAAAAAAACAAAAAAAAAACAACAACTCTATAACTATATGTAAATTTAAAAAGAATCGGAAACAGTAATTGTATTGGAATCGGAAATTTAGAACAGAATCGATAATTGTATTGGAATTAATAATTTAGAACAGAATCGGTAATTGTATTGGAATGGTGAAAAATAATGGAAACGTCCCATCACTAATATATATATATATATATATATATATGTGTGTGTGTGTGTGTGTGTGTGTGTGTGTGTGTGTGTGTGTTTATATATATGTGTGTGTGTGTATATATATATATATATATATATATATATATATATATATATAGTGCTTTTGTATTTATTGAACCGCACTATTTTTAAATAGTATTTTCATGTTGAAAAAAAGTTTTACGATTTCTTGTTTTATTAAATATTTAGTTGAAAGTACAGAATAGTTACAAAACACTCTCCTCTCCCCATGTTAAGAATGGCTTTCTAAATAATGTTATTATTTTAGCACGGTTAAATAAGTGCATAATTACTATATATATTTACACATACCTGTTTATTTTGGCAAACCCAGTAGTAAATAATGATTGAGTTTGTAAGTCAGCCCTCCTCAAGTATATGTAACCACTTTTGAAAGAAGCAGCAGCAGTAGTACATCCACAGATTTAAACGTCACAGATGCAAGAATCCAGCTATCGGTGCCATAACTTGCAACTTCGGTCCAAATTGTCAGCATGTGCTAAAGTCTTTATAACTTATTTTGCGGGGGAGGAAAGTTGGAGAAAAAAATATGTGTGCACGATTAATATTCTTCACGATTCCTTTAAGCAGTCGCCTCCATGTTCAAAAAGAAGCAAAAAAAAAAAAGGGGGGGGTTACATCACAGGTAAAGTACAGGTGAGCTAAGGGAGAGTTTCCGTTAGAAGTGTAGTATAAATTTGAAGACCCCCCCTCCCCTCCCTTAAAAAGAAAGAAAGAAAGAAAATCCCAGCTCGATTTGACCGAAGGTAAACGCGACTGGCGGAGTCGCTTCTGAAAAGTAGCGCTGGTAATTTTTCTCTTTTTTCACCTCCTCCCCTCTTCTCTAACGTTTCCATTTTTTTTGGGGGGGGGGGGTACATGTTAAATAACCAGTCAGGGAATTCCTTCAGAGACACGCAGATCAAAAATAGACAAATTTAAAAAAATAAAAATAAAAAAAGTTTGCTGAGTATTAGCGACCGAAGCCAAACTTAATCCTGCACCTTAAGAAATCAGCAGCAGTAGCAAGAGGGTGGAATAGGTTCGTCTACAATCAGAAGTCGTTCTAGTAGCCGAAAAGTACATTTTAGTATGCTTTGAAGTGGACGAAAACTTTTTCAAACTTTTTTGTATCGTTAAAAAAAAAAAAAAAAGTGTTTTTCTTTGTGCATTCATTCTTTTTTTTTTTCCTTCTTTTTTTTTTGCAGACTGTAGTAGCTGCTTCTTCACGTTTCGGCCAACTCGTCCTGTGGCCTTCTTCGGGTGATTAATCGCGATGAGCTAGGAATGCTGAGTCTTGTAACTGTATCCCAAGTAATTACTGCCTTCCATAGTTGTTGTCTTATCACGTTTTGGCGAACTAATCCTCTGGCCAGCATTTCTATCCCGTTGCGATTAATCACCTGAAGAAGTTCAGAGGATGAGTTGGCCGAAACGTGTTGATACAACAACAACTATGAAGATGAGGATAACACTCCGTAAAAAGAATGAATGCTCATCTCAAAGGATTCCAAAAATAACGCTGAGCCTGGTTAGTACTAAAATGGGTGACAATTTGGGAATTCCAGTTGCTGTATGTGCTCTCTGCTTATTTCGGGATTGTTTCCAGTCGGCTAGGACTTCTTACCACTGGACTCAAGCAGTGCCGGTTTAGAAGAGGTGTGGTTGACAATTGCGCAACCCTTGCTTCACAATTAGATGCACAGCTTACAGAGTGGATCCATTGTCTCTTGAGACTGAACGGGGGCATCAATTTATAAAATTGGTACTTATGCAGTATACGGACAGTGCATCTTTTTTTTTTTTAATAGCATTTTTAAGTTAAATTCAATTTTCACGATATCTTTCTTTCTTTTCTTTTCTTTTTTTTTTTTTTTTCTAATTGTCATGTAGGTGATTCAGAAGCGTAGGCAACCCTAAGTGCGACCGTACCGATGTCAGGTAAAAACCTAGCCTCGATGTGAAAATGTTCCAATTACCAAACCGGACTTCCTGTTTTAGTTTAAAAATAAATAAGCAAATTGAAAGGGTAGAAAAAAAATCAAACTTTTGAACGTGTATGTTTTTTTGTTTTTTTTTAAATTTCTTTAATATATTTTACAGATTTATTTTAAACTAAAACAGGAAATCCGGTGTGGTAATCAGAACATTTTCACATCGAGGCTAGGTTTTCATCAAACACCGGTACGGTCGCGATTAGGGTCGCCTATGCTTCTGAATGGCCGTTATGTAAAAGTACAGAATAGTTATAAAACACACTCCCCATGTTAAGAATCGGTTTCGAAATAATAACGTTATTATTTCAGCACGGTCCGTATTCAGCAAAAAGCATCATAACACTATTGGATTATATATATATATATATATATATATATATATATATATATATATATGTGTGTGTGTTGTGTGTGTGTATATGTGCGTGCGTGTGTGAATAAATAAATGAATAAATAAAGATTTGCAAAATTTTAAAAAACATAAAAATCGATTATCTAATAATTTAGGCACCTGCTTTTGCTTCAAGACAGTGGCAAAAAATTAACAACAATTACAACAGAGCATACCTCTAAAATCTGACACAAATTTTATTCGTTCTTTGTTGCGAAAACGGGATATGCCTATTTTGCCTCTGTATAGAGCTGGTGACAACGTCGAAAGATTTGGTTTGAGAAGACATATGATTGTTCATAGGAATATCCTTCAACCTCAAAAGGAAGTTAAGTCAGTGGAAACTGCTAAAATTTGCCACAAATTTAAGGAGTCTTAAGTAGAACCTGAAATTCAAGGAATCTTGCTAAATTGGTGACTAATTACTTTGAATTAAATACAATGCAAATCTGAAATATTTAATTTTTCAAATAGGAGGTTGTGACGATGTTATAGTTTCCATCAAAAGAAAATTAAACTTTAAAATGACAGCAACAACAACAAAAAAGACAACCAAACTCCACCTGCAAAAACTGAAATTTGAGGGAATATTTATTAATTGATGTCTAGTACTTATTTGCAGGATATTTAGCTATCTCCCATCACGAGAACTGTGACACAAGGGTCGGAAAGTGGGATTGAAAAAGCACTCCAGAGAAAGAACCCTCTGATTCTGTAAAAGATGCCTTAGCAGCTCTACTGGCATTCTGGCAGTGTGCCTCAGGCGATTAGTAATAAACTAACCCCTTCTCAAAGAAAGAAGGCAAAGCCTGGGGGGGGGGTGGACCTCCTAGAACTGCATGGAACCAGCATTACGCCACAATCAGCAAGAACCAGGTCATTACGGGAATGGTCTAATCTCTGTTTGGCAAAATGTCATAAAAATTGAAACTAAATGTTTATGAAGGACTTCTACTTCCTATTTTTCTCTCTTTACATAAAACTAAAAGTAAGCCACATTACCAACCGTTACCCCTATGAGCTGTGTTCTCATAATCATAATGATCGGTTAATAAGTTTAGGACTGAATCATGATGAACTGTGAAACAGCCAAACATTTTGTCTGCTAAAATTTGAACTTTCTTTTTCTGGCTGAGCCATACCTGGATCGTATATAGAGCTACAAAAGTTTCTTTCTTTCTCAAGTTTTATTATATACTAGAACATATACCCGGCGTTGCCCGGTATTAAACATAACGTTAATTCCTTTAAAAGAAATGAATTAAAAAAAGAAACAGAAAGAAACTTAGACATGTGTATGCGAGTATTATGTTTTTTCTAAACAGTTCACTTCTTATAAGTACAAATTTTTTTTTAACTAAGCTGAAATCGAAACGAAAGCCTAAAGACAGTGATTTAAGTACGATAACCATTAGGCCAGCTTGACATGATACTTAAAAAATGTTTTCAAACCTACTTATTCTTAACATAATGTAAACGATTCATGCATGCTCAGTCATGAAACACTTGACAAACAGATAAAAATCTGATGACGATCCCCCAAATATCAATTGTTCAAGTTTGAGCCATTAGCAGCCCATTTTTTTACAGATTAATTAAAACGTTTTACACATGTCTGAATACCCTATATACCAAATTTCAAGTAGATCAAAAATTCATTGAGTATATAGGTTGAGAACTGTCCTCACACACACACATTCGCACTTTTATAGATACATAGATTGGGACCCTACGTACATAAGTAGAGATTATGTTAACTAGTATGAATTTTGGCCAGGGTTACATAAGTGCATGCCAGAATAACCTGACGGCAAAAAAAGTAAACCTACTAGAAGCTAGCGTGATTGAGGTTGGGGTTCAAACGTTGGCTCCCTAGACAAAACGCGCGAGATAGTCAGGGGTCGAATGATATTGCATAAAAATTACATAAAGTGTTCGGGGGGACAAAACAGAGTTTTGGGGCAGTCGGACTTGGGAAGCGAGAGAGACGATATGAGTTCTGAAAACGAATGTCACCCCCCTCCCCAACGATGCCGTCAACATCTTTCAATTCCGAAGTAAGAAAAAAAAAAAAAAAAAAAAAAAACAAGTTAAGAAGTAATGAGAATTAGATTGGTCTCTCCTCTCGTAAACAACCCATTCTCTAAATAAAACCTTTAACCCCCAACAAGTCTCGATTATGTCCTTATGCATTAGAAGATTTAGCTTGAGTTAAACAAAATATCACAATCACAAGGAGATCACAGGCTACACATGGAAAAGTAATAATAAAAAGAATGAAAGACCAGCGACCGTGCACGTGTGTAAAAAAGACTTCTTATTTGATTTGTTTCTTGATCTCTCACTGGCAAAATCTCATAAGTGCACGTTTGTTGAAAATAGTGTGGGCGCACAGGTAGTTTAATGTTTGTTTATGAGAGTGTCACACTGTGACACTGTCACAGTTTCAGAAAGAAAGAGAACGAGAAAGGTTCTAAATAGAAGAAAGAACTGCATATATTTGTGGTAACCGAATTAGATCGCATTCTGGGGTTGGAATAAATCACAGTGCAAATGGTTTAAATGTTGGTTTGAATTTTTTCTTCTTAACTTTTTGTCTCCTGTTTTTAGGTTTCGAATTATGCGACTAAGGTGAATGGTTATTTCTGTATTGATGAAAAGATGAAACATAAACGTATGTAGATAATTTATAAACATCTATTCTTAAAATAATTATATATACATATATATGTATGTATATATAATTATTTTAAGAATAGATATATCTATATTATCCATATACGCAGACGTTTCATATTTTCATGAATATGTGTGTGTGTGTGTGTGTGTGTGTGTGTGTGTGTGTGTGTGTGTGAATTTCTTTGCATGAGGAACGATCTCTACCAAACTCCTCTATCAATTTTTTGGTATACAGACTTTAAACTTGATATATATGGAATTTGAACCTATGGAATAAATTCGATTTGGTTTTTTAGCCGATGAAAATAGCTGCTAAGGGGTCCAATTGAAAAAAAAAAAGTAACCTGGCAGACGTAAGTCGACTTAAAGTGCTCTTTTACGTATGCGCAAATATACATTTATACTTTTACAATTGTATTTGTTAAAGTTTTTATATGCATAAAGACATGGTACAGACGGTAAGGAATAAGGCTAAAGAGTTATATATTTTGGTTTCGATTCTAACTGATGGCACGCAAGCCATATTTCTTTTTCCTTTTTTTATTTTTGAAATCACTACTATATATTGGATAAGATGTAATAATCGAGTATTGGCTCTATAATAATAAATACGAAATCTGCATCAATTAAAATTTCATATTTAAGCGTATTTTACGATAGGGCAAAGCAAAACGGCCTACTAATATATATATATATATATATATATATATATATATATATATATACACACACACACACACGCACGCGCATACATACGTACGTATATGCATACATATGTACGCACAATTTTCAGTTGGTTAAAAATATATGTAAGTGCATGCATACATAAGTGTGTGTCTATTAATTCTTTTCTGAAATGTCAAGAGAGTTCGTGGTTGGTTGTTGTACGTGGCCAATGATAATTTGATGCAAAAAGCTCTTCAGCCTAAGTTCGTGAACATAATACTTACCGAAACTACCTACTCAACTTGTTGACCTTCTAATGAACACTAATTAGATTCAAGACCTACAAAACTGAACGGCACAATATTTCAATTCAAACCAGTTATCCTCCCCTCTCACTTCTAACACACACACACAAACACACACACACACACAATTTAAGTAATTAGAAAAATGGGGGGGGGGGGATATAAATCCAAAAAGTATAAATGACAATAGTTCTTCTATAAATGTCGTACCGTTTTGCTAAGTGCGCCCCCCCCCTAAAAAAAAGCAGACGGTTTGTTAGAATTTAAAAATAATGCCAGATAACGCTCATTGCAGTTGAAAGTGGCCTAGAGTTTTGGCATACGAGTAAACGGCCGTATATGGATGACTACATTATATATATAATTGTGCTACCTAATTATGGGCGGAGCACTCTAGTAGTATTATAAATAATGGCCTCGACTTTTTTTTTATTTTTACAAGGAAGTTACCACTTATCAAGGCTCGGAGGCCACTCAGGGATAAGGGTTATTGTGTGTACAGTAATCAATGGGACAATATCGTAGTAATCGCTAGTAATGGATATCTGATAAAGTCTTACTTAAAGGGGCGGTTTATCAGGAACTTGTTTATGTCGGATTTGAAGACATCCAAGTTGTAGTCAGGTGGGAAACAGGCAAACGGAAGAGAGTTCGACAGGCATGCAGTGCATGCACTTCTAAGAAATAAGTTTTTTTATAGAATCTACGTTTTGATTTAAGCACATATAAAGAGTGAGGAAAATTACCGACAGTGGTTTCAGCTAGACTGGTGTTTTTGGTGAAAGATTGGCGAGGGGGTGGGGGACCAGAGATTGGAGCTCAGACGAGCACTTCCCATGGAAATAAAGATAAAACAACGACAGGCTTGCAACGTCCCTTCTGTGGGAGAGAGGTTGCAGGAAAGAGAAAAGTGCATCTCCCATTAGGCTACGAAGTCTATTTTTACTCTGTCAAGGCATGATAGGCTGTTTTTAGTACAGCAGTACTCCATCCTTGGACGTACTTGACTTAAAGCAATGCTCTTTTATCGTTAGACGTACTTAGCATAAAGCAATACTCTTTTATAAAACGAAATTGAGTTCTCTTACATGACCCGCAATGTAGAATGTAAACAAACAGAAAAATACTTAAAGCATGATAATTTCTTCTACCATCGGTTGGCTTGTTACTGTAAAAAGAAGTTGACAGACCATGCTTATCACTGAAGTGTTCAGGTTTCGATTCTTCGGTAGAGTACAGTTGTTATGCCCAGCCACAGTGAAGAATCATGGTATGACGAAACAACTGCTTGTGAACGACTGTATATATGTTTATAAAGCAAAGTCAGTCTCCCTCTCGATTTTTGTCATCGATAGCTTACTTTCTACAAAATAAATATTTTCAGCAGTCCATTTTCGTGGATCCTTGCAGCATGTTTTTTTAAGGGATTAAAATGGGTTAAAATTGAAAAAAAAAAAAATCATTAAACATTTTGTACATTCATCTTAGTTTATTTTTAATTTTTAATCGGTTTATATGCGTGCCACGTTAGTATAGTGGTAACGTCACCAGTTTTGAATGCTACAGTCTCGGTTTCGGTTCTGGTTGAGGCATCTAAATATTTTTTTTTCTTTTGAAATTATAACTCTATAATAATAGATACGAAATCTGGACAAATAAATATCATATTTAAGCGTATTTTACGCCCGGATAAAGCCCCCCCCCTCGCCGTTAGTGAGTTTTATAAATTAGATTTCGTTTCCACTAAATACCGAGTTGTGTGTTTTACCGATCCACAACACTCATAAGGTAACTTAGCGCGGATGCGCGTAAATAAATGCTTGAGAAGTGATGTCACCGAGGGGGAGGGGGCAAAGGATTAGAGAGAGAGAGAGAGAGAGAGAGAGAGAGATCGACGGAGACGAGATAACGGTTATAACAATGAAGAAATAAATATTGCTGTACAAACCAAAAAGCGAGTCCGAGTTATTTCCTGTGCTTTGGTCCACTTTGCGACTGAGGCCACAACGTGTGTACAAGTGTACAACGTTACAAGTGTACAACGTTACAAATGTACAACGTTACAAGTGTACAACGTTACAGCAATGGGGATAATCAAGGAATCTTTATTCGAGAAACTTAAAAAGAACGAACGTGGAGAAACGGTGAAATTATCCGACACCTTTAACAAATTTTTAAAAACAGGTTTTATCGGCAGATTTGAAGAAGAAAAGACCAAAAACAAATTAGATTCTTCTATAGCCAAAGTGAATTCCCTCTTTCTTTTTTCTCTAAAAAATGTCAGTTATTTCATAATATTATTCAAACCCTGTTAATATTTTCTTGCCCCATAAAAAAGTACCACTGTCGAAATTACAAACCTTATTTTGTACTGTTTACTAACATAAAAATAAATAAATAAATAAATAAATAAATAAATAAAAATCAGTATAGAAGAATTTTGGTCATTCTGGTATGCCTAGTTCTCTGTCGGTGTGAAGTATATTCCTGTTGAGCCGCCCTTACCAGGGAATGCAAACCGAGCTGGTTAGGCAATTTTTGTTCAACCAGTACTCTTCATTTAGAGTACTGGTTCCAAATCTCACTTTCCAATTCTTGAATCACATTTAAGATAAATATTCTGAAGAATGGGCAGACTCAGACTCGTATACAACTGAATGGGCAGACTCAGACTCGTATACAACTGAATGAAAGGTTGAGAAGTAGGCTTAATTTGGTTTAATAATAATTCCTCGATTGGCATATAGCGGGGAATTCCTGGGCTAGGGGATTAAAACGGACGAAATGAGATGACTGCCACAAAACCAGACAATTGTCTCTTTTCGAGACACTAAACAATTTCTGCCAATCTTATGCTTAATTACGTCAAGCATTTCTGACCGTTTCTATTCACGGCCAATTTTATTCAAAGCAAATATTTTTACTTCTTTAGTTTTTATATTTTATTTTATGCTTTCATGATTATCTGGCGTTATCCGGGAGGCATGGATAACAAAATATAAGAGTGACACAAAAAAAAAAAAATGTACAAAACAGCTCTTTTATTTCTCACCCATTTCTCTCTCAAATCAAAATAAAAAGCATTTAACTCTTTTTATATATATATATATATATATATATATATATATATATATATATATATATATATATATATATATATATATATATAAATATAGATAAAAATAAAAGAAGAAAAGAACAGACGGTTTGTTAATGTAAAGAAAAAGACGCCAGGCAATGCTGATCATAGTTAGGAGTAATCTAGCGCTCGGGTTTCGAGTCTTCTGGAAGCAAACATTGAATTGCAGAAGAGCAAATGGCCGAAAGATCTGAAATTGACATGTTAATTCTTGTTGTTCGTCCATGGGCTAAACAGTCTGGGAAAGTGCACTAAGGATTTTAGATTTGTAGGCATTGCCAAACGAATGTGAAAAAAAAGAACGCATGATTCCGTGACGTCAGACTTGTGTTAACTATACGAACTATGGACAAGCAAAAGCAACTTAATGTTTTTTTTTTTCAAAACTTTTGTTTATCTTCTTTAAACTGCAATTAACAATTAATTTTTGTTATAATTTTGTTAGGTTTTAAGATTTACACAGCTTAATGGTTAATAATATTATAAACATTTGTCTATTAAATATCAAATACGGTTTTACTAAATATGTACGAGTGTTCATTTGGTTAATTACCGGCTTCCATACTTTTGTTCGGTAAAAAGAGACAAACAAATATAAGAGTCGTCTATAAAATGTTTACTATTTGTGCAATAATATTTTTAACCGGTTTTAATCTGACAATCAAATAGCTGGTAAAAGTCATGTTTATATTAAAACTTAATATTAAAAAAAAATAAACACAATTAATTAAAAACCTATGTTGTAACGGAACATTTTGAAATAATGGAATTTTAATCATTTTAATCTTTTAAAAATTAATTAATTTTTAGGAAGTTTCTTTTTCTTGGCAATTCAACTGATTTATATTAATTAGAAAAAAAAACGCTATTAAAAAAACAATATTAAATTCATATTTTTTTAATTACAATTTCAAGGTAAGTTTTTGTTCAATACGTGTACGTAAATTTTTTAAAAATAAATATTTTTTACTTATTTGAACTCTTATGTTTCATAATAAATAGAAATTTCGATAGATTTAAATATATTTTGTTCCAATTTCGAAAAAATAAATATGGGAGGGGGACACTCACTAAAACAAAATATTTCCCCCTCGTATATTTTACGGAAACTGCATTTTATATGTAATTTCATTCTAAAACGGATAAGTATCGAAAATTTCACGAAAATCTGGCGACTAGTTGATTTTTGGTAGATTTATTAAATACAGATATGTTTTCACGTTCGAAATGCTTACTACATGGGAACGTTATTTTAAAGCGTCAATTATGTAAACACGATTTTCGTCTCGCAATTTCATTATTTTCGTACGATGAAAATTTTCTTTTAAAATTATTACTAGTTTATTTGGCCTTTCTTCTTTTAAATGGTACAAAAGTTATATTGATAATATTAATTTATAATAAAGTTACATCGTTTTACATATAGGGGGTTAATTTTGTGGTAAATTTTCGAGAGGCCTATGGATTTGAAAAAAATATGATCAAAAGAATTTAAAAAAAAAAAAGAATCAAAGGTAAATTTGCAATCAGGTTCGGATACTTTGACCAGCAGAAATTATCATTTCCTATACTGGAGATTGCGTAAGAATTAGACATTAGTCTCCATAGGTAATAATGACCAATACTTATATGAAAATACTGTTCCCGTCTTCTTAAAAAAAAAAAACAAGGATAAGGCCTCTAAGAATTTATAATAAACAGTCAAACTAGGCGTAAAGCAATATTCCGACCTCTGCTTCTGAACACTAAATGATTAAGCTTACTGCGTATGCCCTGCTGATTTGACATTATATAGACTTTAAATTCATCTCTTTTCCATGTTATGTTGGCCTAGGGGTTAAATATCAAAGTCAAAGGTGACTTTGCAACTGGGTTCGAATTCTTTCAGTCGTAGTAATTATCAATTCATAAGATTGTGTAAGACTAGAACACTAGTATCTGTAGGTTATAATAAAATAGGTGCTTGTTGAGATAGAGGCGACAAATCGATTTCTTTAAACATGACATTTTAAACAAAAACAATATTCTTAATTGTCATGTCGAAAATAGTAATGTATCCAAAAATTACAAAAGTTCATCGAATAGAACAACTGCTATTTTGTTTTTAGTAAAAAAAAAAAAACAACAACAAAAAAAGAAAAACAAAAGCAAGTCTATCGATCTAGGGTACACAAATTCGAAGTAATTAGATGTAATCTAAAATATGCGTTCCGAGTTATGTCCCCTGTGTGTGAACTCTTCACCGTCTACTTCAAAACATCTACGAAAAATGCAATCCCCCCCCCAATTATTTTTAACTATAACTTTCTACTCGATGAATTTCCGTAATTCTTGTATATATATATATATATATTACTATTTTCAGCATGACAAATAATTAAGTACTGTTGTTTTTGCTTAAAATGACATTTTTTAAGAAATCGATCTGTGGCCTCTATTTCAACAAGCATCATACATACACACAGAGAAAACGAAGGGATGAGATTTATCTCCGAATTCCCACCACAGATTTGTATGTCCTTCAAAGAAATTAAATTTGCTTCGAACAAATTAAAAAGTACGAAAAAGCTGGCATCGTTTAAACATCAACAAATCTTACAAAAAACAAACAAACAAACAAACAAACAAACAAACAAAAAACAGGAGATACGACCATTTCAAATTAAAATGGCCGTTTTGTTATGTGTGATTGTTAAATAAATGGAATTTTGTTTTGTTGAGTTTAGACGGATAAAAGATAAATTGCTTGGTTGGCTTTAGGAATTTTTGAAGGGGAAATCAGTTGCGTTTAGTCATATCTGTGTCAATCGTACTTTTGCTATCAATAGAAGACGACTAGCTTAGAGAGAGAGGAGAGATAAGAAAGCATGAGGTAGAAAAAGAAAGAGAAGGTAAAGAGCATTAGGTAGAGAGGGAGAGTTTATGCAGGTGTTTGATTGACATTCCATCTAATGTAAAACATTCACAACAAAAACTCGTCTAGCTAAAACCACTGCCAATAAGCTCTCTCTCTCTCTCTCTCTCTCTCTCTCTCTCTCTCTAAAACTAAACGAAACTTTCCCAAATAAAGTGCCCGTGAAAAACAGTGCCATTAAACTGTTTCCCGGCTGATTACAATATTACCGTCTTCAAGTCCAATGTGAACAAATTCTTGTTGATCAATTTGTGACCAGTTTACAGCCATCGTTACTAATTCCCATGTTTACTTGTCAAACGCAATGACCCTTATCCTCGAGTAGCCTTTAGGTCTTGGTAAGCATTGATTCGTTTATATAAAACAGCATGTATAGAGAGAAGGAAGACAGGGGAGTGAGAAAGCATGGAGTTGAGAGAGAGAGAGAGAGAGAGAGAGAGAGAGAGAGAGAGAGAGAGAGAGAGAATATGAGGAAGAGAAGAATATGATGAAAAAAGGGAATGGTGCATAAGACAGAGAAAACGAGAGAAAGAGATAGAGAAAGAGAGAGGGGGCAAGGTGGAGAAAGCACGAGGGAGATACAGAGCTTTAAGTAGAGAGAGAAAGAGAGAGAAAGAGAGAGAGAGAGTAGGTAGAGAGGGATAGCCTATGAATAGTATAAGTACATAGATATAGAAAAAAAGGGGGAATCAAGCCTTATTATAAGAGGAGGAAAGAGCAAAAGAGGGATACGTTTTAAAGTGCCCGTCTCTCCTTCTTCTAATTCGAAGTACAAACCAACAACTATGGTCTAGATAGATAGATAGATAGATAGAGAGAGAGAGAGAGAGAGAGAGAGAGAGAGAGAGAGAGAGAGAGAGAGATTGAAAACCACAGTGAAAAGACTTTCATTATTTCTAAATTTAAGCCTTAATCGCACCTCGCTTCACTCTTCCACTATCTGTTCGCTTATATTTTTAACCCCCAGCCAATTCCCATCACCCCACCCCTACAGACAGTTTCGGGTTTGTAAATTACGAAATTACGAAAGCCGTTCACGTTCACATTTTGTACCAGATGAAACCGTAGAGCATTCTCCTTTGTAATTTCCAACTCCACTGCCTCAAAATGATTACCCTTCTCATTCGAGTTTACGACGCAGGTGTCTTCTACAGGCGCTCACATTAGCGCGCGCGCACGCGCACACACACACACACACACACACACACATACACACACACATATTCTTCCGCAAAAAGATTGAATACTTTCGATTATCAATGTCGTAAAGCGTAAATAAATGTATAGCCCAATTTAAGATATAATGTCCTCCACTATAAGTGGCTGATTTAGTAACGTAATGGATACCAACCACTGCAGGCAGGGTTTCGAATCTCGTTGTGATTATCCATGCGAAGTATGTCTTTGGATTACATAAACAAATAGAGCACAGTGTGTGTGTGTGTGTGTGTGTGTGTGTATATATATATATATATATATATATAATCGTTGAGCTGGATTAAATCCGACGATATGAAATAAAATGGAGGTGGAAGGACCTGGATACTCAACGTTTCGCCCGATTTATGCGGGCTTCTTCAAGAGGGATGGTCATTGACGAGAGAGTCGGAGGATTGGGGCTATATATAATGATGGGGGAGAGCAACGTGTTTCCTTATGTAAATTAGATATCATATATACATATATATACACATTTTATGAGAGAAAAAAAATCACAATTTCCAAACACAATTTTTTAAATCTCTACGATATTTTAAATTTTAGACGTAATCCACTACATTAATTTACTCTAATTTTTTTTTTCTCTCATAAAATGTATATATATATATATATGTATATATGATATCTAATTTACATAAGGAAACACGTTGCTCTCCCCCATCATTATATACAGTCCCAATCCTTCGACTCTCTCGTCAATGACCATCCCTCTTGAAGAAGCCCGCATAAATCGGGCGAAACGTTGAGTATCCAGGTCCTTCCACCTCCATTTTATTTCATATATATATATATATATATATATATATATATATATATATATATATATATATATATATATGAACAAATGATTAATAAAACATGTTAAAAGACATCTTGAGAAAGAGTTAAAAACATATTTATTACATATTTATAAATAAACATAAACATATTTATTTATGTATATATATATATATATATATATATATATATATATATAACTACTTAATTTACTCACATAAAATTAATATACGAAAGTATAAATTTATGCGTAAACTTTAAGTATTTACTTCAAAAGTGCTCAATACGTAGGCAGACGTAGACGACCCATGTAGATTATGCCTTCATGAAAAATTTGCTATCCTGTACTTTAAAGAACCCCAACATCTATTAAACTGTAGAAGAGAAATAGCAAACAACTGTGTTCACAAGATAAAATTTACTCTAGGATAGCGATACAAAATAGTTTTAAAACTAAAAAACAATAGAAAATAAACTAATAAATAAATTAAATAAACATGAATATACATAAACGATCAGACATATATATATATATATATATATATGTATATATATGTGCATATATGTATGTACACATATATATATTTATATATAAACTAACATAAAAAACACCACTAATCTATATTTAAAACAGATCAAGAAACTAAATATCCAGGCTAAATAGAGCACACACAAAGGAACAGGTCAACCAGAGGTCAAATAGGCCTTTGTCTGATAAGTGCATGCTCATTGACTGATAGGAAGGGCGCGGTGGATACTAGAAAGCTGATTGGCTAACTAAAATCTCAATAGAAGATGCGCATATAAAAACGACAAACAACCACAGAATTCGCACATAAGCCTGAAGAGTCCTAGAGAGGATGAAACGCGGAATATTCAGTGTAGCTTAATCGCCATATATATTTTATAACATACTATATATATATATATATATATATATATATATATATATATACACACACACATACGCTTCTATAAATTTGTTTTTTTTTGTGTATTGATATTAATATTAAAAAAATCTTTTCTATTCATTTAAAACGAAAATAAAACTTTGTTGTATCTGGGTCGTGGAATTGCAGTCACTAGCAAAAGATCTAGCTAATTTGCATATTCCTTTAAACATTAATTTTAATTCATTTCCTAATAGTTTTTTCGGTTTTTTATGGGATGAGCGTCTTTAGTTAACTATTACGTGTAATTATGTGAGTGTGTTTGGATTCTTAATCCGGCAGGGGGATGTGAAGCGTCTAGTGTGTTAGGTATACGTTAGTGTTAAGTTCATGCTTGCATGCCTTCTCGCTTCCAGCTAACACCACTGGCTAACCTCACGGTGAAAAGGGAGCAGCTACGCATAAGTCTTCCCTGCGAGTACATAGCCTCTCCATCAGTAAGACTCCTACAGTGCCTCCACGTTGACCACACACGGTAACTGGGTACCTTGCGGCCCCAGGTTAAACTTGTAGGAGATCTCGGAGTAGTAGGGGACCCCAGAGGTAATGCGTTATGGCCCACCGATGTGTGGACACACCCTGGCACACTACCAACCCTACCCCACTGTCTTGTGAGTGCCCTTGGTTGGGCGAAGACTAGGGGAACCAACCCCAAAATCAAACACCATTGCCTTGTGGGCCTTATCACAGCAAAAGGCTACAAGATGAGAACTCTGACTTCAAATCTTACTGCTGCCTTACAGTTTTCCTTAACCTTTTTTGTACCAATGTTCCTTAAATGGAACATAGTTTTCAACGTACTAAAGAAATTGTAATTTTGCTTTAAATTCAATTTTTATAAGTTATTTCTATTAAAGTAGCTTCATTTTACTCCAGATTTATGAAAACTTTTATAAATTATTCTTATAGTTATATTTAAAGCAAAATTACAATTTCTATAGTATGTTGAAAACTATGTTCCATTTAAAGAAACATTGGTACAAAAAAGGTTAAAAGGCTATGGAACCTCATCCAGAAAGAAAAGGCATAGTAGCGGACACGATAGGGCAACTGTCTATCTCACTGAGATTACTTTCGGCCAGACGCTGCGGCCTCTTCTGCTGCCAGTCGTTGCAGGTTCGCTCCACTGGAAATGAGCATTGGCAGTTCAGAGGGTGTTTATCTAATGCACAACAGATACTTAACCTAAACTGCGCAAGCAAGTTAGGAGCCAAGGCGGAAAGTCCTGTACCGAAGAATAAAGCACTGAGGCCTCGACTAGTCATCGTCAAGGTTGACAAACTGCATGATGATGATGATGATGATGACGTGTAATTATATTCATGCAGATATTCTACATGATTTATACTTGTGTAATATTTGCATAAAAAGTTTATATTAAACATAAAACTCTTTCCATATATGTTTATGTATAAGTATATATTTTCGTTTAAAAAAATTGCCTACCAAACTCCTCCTAGAGTTTTTGGCCTACATACATGAAACTTCATATGTAAGGTATTTGAACCCATACAAAACTTTATATTTGGGTTTTAGCCCGGGAAAATCGGTACCAAAGTGTGAAAATTTTTTAAAAAATAAATGAAATTTGCCAGGTGATGGTCGAATGACGGCATTAAGAATATGCATGCATAACGTAGTAGCTATTGGTTCGTGTTTTAATTTTTAGCCTTGTAGCAAACATGTCTTCATAGCTCAGTCATTAACGGCAGAGGAAAAAATGAATCATAAGCTAAACATATGGGTTTCGATTCTTGGTGGTGGTGCGCGAGTCATTTTCTTTTTTTTTTTAACATTTTAAATAATTACTAGAGATTGGATCCAATATAATATAATAATAAATACGAAATCTGCATTAATCTAAATATCATATTTAATATTAATATTTTACGACCGGGCAATGTGACCATGCTAGTATATATATAACGTTTCTTTTATATAATACTAGAGAAGAGATATAGATATAAAAATATCTTGGAGTTTAAAAGTCAGATCCAAATAGCACCTTAACTGACAAATGAACGTTTGGTTTTGCAGAGCCAATTTTTATTTGTTATTGTTGCACAATGTTATTGGCACTATAATAATATACTCTGCTATAGTTTATGTAAGAAATCATGCAGTCCAACTTGGTCAACTGGTAACAGAGAAACATTTTTCAAGCATGACTGGAAACTTAAAATCAGCTAAGGGAATAACTCATATTCTCATTTTAAGATTAAAATAAAACTTGTCTCCCTTATAAATAAAAATGTTAGTTCTTTTCGTGTATGAGTTTTTAAAAAAATGGGGAATAACTCATACTTTTATTTGAAGAGTACATGAAAACTTGTTCGTCTTGCAACTGAAATTGTTATTTCTTTTTCTGTATAAGTTTTTAAAAAGTGCAAACAAATAAAATTTAAAACTAAAATGACTTCACTTGCATCCCGGGCAACGCCGAGTCATTACAGATAGTATACAGGGTCCGACATAACTATTTTCTTTTTTTTTTTTTTTTTTTTTTCTAACTATGTTTAAACTCGAGCATTGTTTCAATTACATGCATGATTCAGAATCGGGCATCGTATATTTATATTTGATAAAAATGTTGCTATAATATTCATCTCATGCCGTTTATTTTATTACAGATATAAATTATGTTCACATAAAAGCGCAAAAAGCTGCGGTTTTCATGTCGTTCTCAAAAGCCGAATTCATTCATCCAATGAGAATTTCCAAAGCCACCCATCTATCCGGCAATTATAATCATTTACTCACTAAGAGTAGTCACACAGTCCATCATCAAAGATTTCTCTTTGAGAACAACTTGTGGTGTTCTCTGGAGTCTGAGTGACAACAAATCTCTCCAGAATTCCAGTACTCTCCATCTCTTTCGATAACGTTTGCAGCTAAATTTGCATTATCGCTGCAGTCACTTACCACTGATTTCTCGTTGGCATCGACTATTAGTCTTCACTATAATTTGGATGGCAATAAGCCTCCCCATGGTCAGAGTCCTCTTTGTACTCCTCCAGCGGAGTTCTAGCTAGTGCTTTCTCTCTTATGTCTCTCCATCCTTCTTTACCCTCGTCACTTATTTGGTATGGTACCAGTTTATGGTCTCTCTCTCTCTCTCTCTCTCTCTCTCTCTCTCTCTCTCACACACACACACACACACACACACACACACACACACACACACACACACACACACACGAAAAAGGGTGGCTGAAAGTAGGGGCGTGGATTAACTTACAATCATACAGTTTCAATTTTCATGATTTCACGTGATGTTCTTTTGTGTTTAATATCTGTAACGGTTTCTCTATGCCAGGCTTGGGCCTGTTGCTCGTACGTGTTAGTCTCCGTATTGAAGAGTTTTCCTTAATATTTCAGCCGTTTTCATTATTGTTATCGGTTGTATCTTCTCTGCCATCTCTCTATCTCATTCTTTTTATTTTTATTATTATGATGGGCTCACAAGGAGCTTTCACACAGGTTATCAAAGATCTCATTGAATACAGCCTGAGGTGTTCCCTTGAAGCTGAGTGACAACAACAATAAATTTGCAATATCGCAACAGCTGATTGTCATTGATTTCTCGTTGGCAGTGACTATTGGTATTTACTGAAATTTGAGTGGCAATAAGACCCCCCCCAAGGTCCCAGTTCTCTTCGTACTTATGCAGTGGAGGTCTGGTCAGTGCTCACTCCTCAGTCTTTCCTTTCTCCTTGACAACTCGGCTATTTGGTTTCACTCATTTTTTTGGGGGGGGGAGCAGTGATGTGGTAATGGGGGGATGGGGTGGGGTTAGAGAACTTATAGGTATGCAGCTTCAATGTTCTTGGTTACATGTAGCACTTCATGTTTTGTCTCTATATTATTATTATTATTATTATTAATATTATTATTATTATTATTATTATTATTATTATTATTATTATTATTAATATGTGTATCTACTTAGTTTGTAGGAGGGAAACGCAGCAAAGTGCTCGATTATAAAGAAAACCTCAGGATAAGAGCACAATATTTATCTATTCATATTTATGTTACAAAAGATCAGAAAAATATCGATACCATCGGTTTCAAATACAACACAAAAGGGAGACCAGTCTCTGGTCGCCTATGTCAGAGAGCCCGACATAGGTAACCAGAGACTTTTGTGTTAGATTTGAAACCGATCGTATCCATGTTTTCTGAAATTTTGTATCACAAATATATATGGTAAGTTTGGAAAATATATATGGCAATTAAAATACACAAAATTTTCCACGTCTCATCCTCATGAAAATTCGTCAAGCTATTGGAATAGCCTGACGAATCTTCACGAGGATGAAACACAAAATTTCTGTGTAGCTTAATTGCCATATAAATATTCAAAACTTACTACCCAACTCTGTCGAAGTAAATACTGAAAATAGATATATAAATTTTTATGCAGATACATAATATATATATATATATATATATATATATATATATATATATATATATATATATGTGTGTGTGTGTGTGTGTGTGTGTGTGTGTGTGTGTGTGTATCTGCATAAAATTTTATATATCTATAGGAGAGTATTTCTTCAAAACTCCACGGATTAAGAACTACCCACTTATCTTGTGCTTCCTTTTTAAAATTAAATATGCTTTTAACTCTTTTTCAAGATGTCTTTTAACACGTTTTATTAATCATTTGTTCATATTATAAGCTCTATTTCCTTTTCGGTTTTATTGAGCTTTTACATCTGGTTGAGATTATTTTACTTGTAAATATTAACTCTTTAATATTTATAATACATTTTAAGTTTACCATTTTGATTACCTTGGTAAATTTATTGTAATTTTATATATATATATATATATATATATATATATATATATATATATATATATATATATATATATATATATAAGGTGTCTTAATAAAATGTATATACTCTTTAAATGTCTATAAAATCAACATTTATAAAAGATTCATACATCAAAATACTGTGAACAAATTTAGAAACTAGATAATTATCGAAAGCGTCCAAGTTATTGGCCATTGTGGTCCAGGAACAGCTGACAACGCTCACTGATTGAATCCAAAATGTTCTTTATCAGTTCAGTTGGGATGTTGGCACATCCTCTTTCAATGGCTGCTTTCAACTCAGTCATAGTAACTGTTTTTTTGGGGGGTGAACCTTGTGTTTAAAATGCCTCTTCACCCCTCCAAAAAATCCATGGGGGTAAAATCCGCTGATCATGAATAGTACTTGATACTTACTCTTCGCCCTACCCATCTGCTTGGCAGGTGACCATGAAGATAGGCTGTTACGTCATGATGATAATGGCGATGTGGTCTATCCTACTGGAAGTGCCATTCTTTATTCTTAAACATCTCTTGGAAACGTTGGATGGTATATTGATGTAACAATTTGAGATAATTTAAAGAGTGTATACATTTTATTGGGACTCTCTCTCTCTCTCTCTCTCTCTCTCTCTATATATATATATATATATATATATATATATATATATATATATATCTTATTTAAATATATATATATATCTTATTTATATATATATATATATCTTATTTATATATATATATATATCTTATATATATATCTTATATATATATATCTTATATATATATATCTTATATATATATATATCTTATATATATATATAAGATATATATATATATATATATATATATCTTATTTATATATATATATATCTTATTTATATATATATATATATATATATATATATCTTATTTATATACATATATCTTATTTATATATATATATATATCTTATTTATATATATACATATCTTATATATATACATATCTTATATATATATATCTTATATATATATATCTCTTATATATATATATATATATCTTATATATATATATCTCTTATATATATATATATATATATATATCTTATATATATATATCTTATATATATATATATATATATCTTATATATATATATATATAAATATATATATATATATATATATATATATATATATATATATATATATATATATATAAATATATCTTATATATATATATGTTGTTTGTTTTTTGGTTTTAGCGATATGTTTTTGAATGAATTCAATTATTTACGAAAGCGCATTTTTACCTAAATGCGAGCTGGGAATAATTTTCCCTTTAACCAATTTGGTACCCCCACATGGGGAGCGGTATATATATTATTTTTAAAATGTAATTATCCACTGACACGTGTTTCGGCGTCATCGACTCATCAGAGTGGCTGAATATAGCGAGGTTCGAAATCGGGACTCCACGGTAATGAGCCTAAGCCCCTTACCTCTTTTATTTTAAAAATAATATATATACAGTGCGTTACTTGCTTTATTGCAGATCATATTTTATTTAATAACTTTCTTAATACTAAACATAATTAATTCAAATTTTGTACAGCCATTGAACACACTTTGACAGGTTAGTCTATAAAATTTTATCCAAATATTCTTACTAGTTCAAAAGGTATATAATAATTTTTGAAAAAGATGAAATTTTTACTGTTTCTCGCTTTATTGCAGGAGTTCTAAAAATGCCTAAAAATGGACGAGTGACTGCACCAGAGAAGAACAGGATAACCGCAGGTCTTGCAGAGGGTCTTACAATTCTCCAGTTATCAGAAGAACTTGGTAGAGATAAGAGAACTGTGGCATCCTTTGTGGAGAAGCCAAAGATTTCACCACGTAAGGATAAGGGCAAAAGAAAGGTCATTTCTCCTCGTGACATGCGAAAAATAAGCAAAGAAGTCAATAAGGACCCAAATGACACCAGCAGGTCTATTTTTATAAAAGCTGGCGTTGCTGCAATGTCAAGAAAAACAAGATGTAGTATTTTAAACGAAATTGCAAGAAACGTAAAACCCATTTCAAAACCTCCTTTGAACCAAACCAACATGAAAAAACGCATAGCTTGGGCACAAAAATACATGAAAACAGACTTTCAACAAGTTTTATTCACGGATGAATTGAGAGCCACGCTGGATGGTCCAGATGGATGGGCTAAAGTTTGGAGTCCTAAGGGAGATCCTATGCCATATCGTATCAGGCGTCAACAAGGAGGGGGAGGAGTTATGTTTTGGGCTGGAATCGTTGGAGATGAACTCTTAGGACCCTTCAGAGTGCCTGACGGCGTTAAACTTACCAGCCAAACATACATCCAGTTTTTGGAGGAGCATTTGTCACCTTGGCTGGACGACCTTCCACTTCTTCGTCGTAGACGCCTTACTTTTATGCCCGATAACGCTCCATCTCACGCTGCAAAAGCTACCAAATCCTACTTTGAGTCTCTGTGGATCAAAGACGAAACTCTCATGACCTGGCCGCCTTGTTCTCCTGACCTGAACCCAATAGAGAACTTTTGGTCAATTCTGAAAAGAGGGGTTTATGAAGGAGGACGGCAATTCACATCAAAAGGTGCCCTTTGGAATAAAATTCTTGAAGTGTCTAGGACCATAACACCTTCTCAAATAAAAAAAACTAACCTCATCTGTTGATAATAGGCTGTTTAAGGTGATTGCAAGGAAGGGAAATTATGTTGATAAATAATTCGTTTTTCGTTAAAATGTCACGCTTTGTGGGTTGTATTTGATTTCTATATGGTTATATATCTGTTATTGTTACTAATTTGAATTAAATTAACAAATAAATTCATACTTTTATTACCTTTAAACTGTATTTTCAATACGTTGCAATAAAGCGAGAAACAGTAAAAATTTCATATTTTTCAAAAATTGTTATAACTTTTGAACTAGTAAGAATATTTGGATAAAATTTTATGGACTAACTTATCAATGTGTTTTCTACAGCTGTACAAAATTTCAGTTAATTACGTTTAGTAATAAAAAAGTTATCAAGGAAAATGTGATCTGCAATAAAGCAAGTAACATATATATATATATATATATATATATATATATATATATATATATATATATATATATATATATATATATATATACTTACACCATTAATGATCATTCCAAATGCCAACAAATGGAATCAAATCACATTCATAATTTAGACGCTAAATTTACATTATATTATGTCTTACACACGTTTCATTATATAGCGATAAATCACTTTTCAGAGATAAAAGGATTATCCTAAAAAACGGCTAAAAAGTTTAATATATGGAATAAAAAAAAAGAATTTAGAGAAGAGGAAAAAATGGAGATATATAAAGTCTGCAAAAGCGTGAATTTAAAAACACTTCATTCATGTAATGTTCATAGATATCCACCCTGAAAAACTAATAGAATTAAAAAAAAAAAAACAACGTGAGTCATGTCTCACGCCGCCATGTTGGGTTATGGAAGATGAAAAGGTTTATTACCTTGAATGCTGAATATTTCTTAATGAAAAACAATCTCAAAACTGTATAGTACTTACCTGAAAAAGAAGAAATAAAAGTTAATCAATTGTGTGTGTGTGTGTGTGTGTGTGTGAGTGTGTGTGTGTGTGTGTGTGTGTGTGTGTGTAATTGAATGGACAGTAAAAAAAACTAAAAAAACTGGCAACAAACTTGATTAAAACATGATTTAAAAATTTAAAAAATTATAACATTCATATGTGTATTCTTCTTCACATTTACCACAGTGGCAAGAAATAAAAGTTCTGATAACGACATATTACGTCGAAACATTAATTTAAACAAGTAAATGTTTGTTTCTTTTATAAAATAGTGCGTTATTATTTCGCTTATAAGCGAAACAA
The DNA here is from genome assembly GCF_053919585.1 of Euprymna scolopes. Lineage (NCBI taxonomy): Eukaryota > Metazoa > Mollusca > Cephalopoda > Sepiida > Sepiolidae > Euprymna > Euprymna scolopes. Next base: position 72,304,143 of record NC_136500.1, on the reverse strand, counting down.
CGCTCATATCACGGAGAACACAACCTTAACTTTCATACCACGCGTGCCAAGCGTAATCTTCGGGACATTAAATAATATCACTGTTGAAGAATAACGCACGGATTCTCTACTACTGCATTCTTCCATTTAAGTAAACATGAGACACTAGAACAATTATTATTTAATTATAATTATCAAGTTCCTTTAAGAATATTTAAGGATGGGCACTGTCGCTATTATAACTATAAAGCAGTCAACTAGCGTTTATGCAACGTTCACGACTTTCGCTCGTTAGAACACTCCAGATTGTCCATGTATTTGGCCGAATTCGGCGACTAATAGTTCTTAATTCCCTTCATTCCCGTGGCAATTTTTTTGATGGCACTAAGGTAGAGACTTGGCAAATGGAGCAAATGGTACCTTCCTAGCTGGGTTCGAATCTCATGATCGACAGGAACTGTCACCCTACACTCATGATTGCATAGACATGAAACACTAGTGTCTGTAGGTATAAAAAGAATAATTATTATTTAATATATATATATATATATATATATATATATATATATATATATATATTAAATAACACAATATTGTTTGTTCTAAGTAATTATTAAGGAAGGGGGGTCTCCTAGTGTTTTAGTCCATTCGAATGAATCAGAAGAGATTGCAAGTTACATATACATTCATGACTTGAATGTTTCATCTCTCTGTTGCAGATATTGACAGTGTGAGACTCTAAGAAAACAACTTCTGCCATAGACGTTTGTCAGAAGCAGAGATATGTCATTGAATTCCCGGAAAAAGTGCATTGACAATAGTGGTGACTATGTAGAAAAATAAATTCTCGTTTTAATGATATCACCTCCGTCTTCATAGTTCTTCACCTTTTTTGAGTGCCAAAATAGGAAGTTTTACTTTTGGAACAGCCCTCATATGACAAATGTAAGTTTGTTGGTACTTAAGCATTTCTTCTATTTCAAGTGGAAATTGTATATTTTTTATAGCAGCATTGAATTATATATATATATATATATATATATATATATATATATATATATATATATAGTAATGTGATTGATAATTTAAGATTCAAATTAGAATTAAAAATTGAAAATCTGTTTCATAAGAAGAACACAACAAAGTCAATAATTTGTACGATCGTTTCGGACACGACGTTTTTATTGCGATAGACATTAAGTCATGGACAATAATTTTGACATATAGTTTTTTTTTTTAAACAAAGTCTCCTCATCAGCAACAGCATTTATAAGCTACAATCAACATCCAAATACATGCTTTTACGATGATTACGGTTTTCAAAAGGCGAACAATTAAAAGATACATCTGCCTTACTTAAAAAATGTTAAGTTTATTTATGGTGTCTTTTATATATATATAAAAAAAACACCCAATACTTTTGCTGATGAGGAGACTTTGTTTCAAAAAAAACTATATGTCAAAATTATTGTCCGTGACTTAATGTCTATCACAATAAAAACATCGTTTCCGAAACGATCGTACAAATTATTCGCTTTGTTGTGTTCCTTCTCATGAAACAGATTTTTAATTTTTAATTCTAATTTGAATCTTAAATTATCAATCACATTACTAAATATTAAAGTAGCTCTAGGATATTTGCCTATCGAGCTTATTATATATCTGCATTACAACGAGCAATTTTTTTCTTGTATTTTCATTAAATTAGTAATTTTACTATCACATTAAAATACAATCTGCTCTTTAGACTACTGTTCTAACTCCTTTTAAATATATATATATATATATATATATATATATATATATATATATATATATATATATCGATGCCTCCGTTCAGTTTTGAAAGACAAGATTAGATTGTTCTTGTTTTATGGCATATCAACACTTTTCAGTTAATTTAATGCCGAATTCAGTTATATTGAAGAATAATTTTTTTAATAGAATATATATTTTTTTCAAGTCAGTTTCTTTTTAACTTATAGCTGGGACCCTAACAGGTACTACCACTCCAGGCCAGAGTGAACCTTGGCGCAATGGTAATTAAAGGGTGGGTCCACACTCTCCAAAGCCCGCAAGCTGAGGCCTCTCCATCGGATATAGTTTAAGGTCATATCCAGGACCGCTTTTAAAGACAAAGTAGGAGCAGCTGTGCATGTAATTGTGAGGCAAGGTGTAAAATGTTTTTGACTCCTAATTTTGACTCGCCTCATTATAACTTTCCGGTGTGCTGTTCAATGAATAACAGTAATCCACGGCGTAATCTTCTATCTTTTCAATTTGTAAGAAGTCTGGCCTTTTTCGCTCCCTTATTGGGTAGCAACGTGTCTGGTTAATATTTTTGTCAGAAGTACGGTAATTGTCGTCGTTATTAATATTTTCATTGTGATCGATTAAGATGCTAGGTAATATTTCACGTTTTTCATCCACTGGATCGCCATTTTTTAAATTTAATGTATCATTGAATTTTACACATCTAACCCTTTTTATAGCATTTTGGGTTGGAAAGTAGATTAAATATGCCGGACTGTTTTTATCGTAACCTATGAAAATACCTTTTTCGCTTTTAGTATTTAGTTTACTGGTGTTTTCTATAAATGCAAAACAATCAGAACCAAATTTCCTCGCTTGGTAGTAGCTGGCTCAATCCTACCCTGCTCAAAATCTTCTCACCATGCTATATCTCTACATGAATAGTGTATTGTTGTCACATCTGGACTGATGCACCATCAATTAGTCTCACTTTCTTAAACTAGGTCCAAAAAAAAAAAAAAAGATGCTGCAATCTAATAGGCCACACATTGTCTACCAAGCTTCACCTCCTGTTTCATCACCTCAATGTTGCATAGCTGTGCTTGTATTGCAAGTACTACAATGAAATATGCTCCGACAAACTTGCTGCTTTGGTGCTCCCTTCTCACCACTCAACAGGAATACATATGACCAACCCGGCAATCAGTGCTAAACCACATTCATTCACTGTGGAGGTCCTCAAATATTGGAGAACTTTCTACTAAAATAGATTCCTTCCTCAAACTGCTAACTTCTGGAATTACCTACCTGCTCCCTGTTTCTGTTATGTCTCATTCGTAATGTGCCTTTATGGTGGACCCTATATTGCTACAATATTATATATATATATGTGGGGGTATGATTAAAGAAAATTGGAAGGTTCTACTTGTAGATATTGGCAACAAATCAGAAACCGGAATAGCTCCATAAAAATATTGGATCTTTTAGAATCCCTGCACATAATTTTTTTTATGTCCACACAAGAAAGATCTTTGCTCTTTGCCTGAAAAAATTTAAAGTCCAAGGCTCATACAGATCAGCTACCCACCGAAAACTCTTCTGAAATTAAACATGGCTTTCAATTGAAAATACATACATAATGAACCATTAATAAACTGAGATAGCCTTATAATATTTTAGGTCACTTGTTTTCTGTTCGCTGGAGTAGTGTCCTGTGTAGTTCTAGGGGGGTCTACCCTACCAGGCATTACCTTCTTCTCACCCTTTGAGAAGGGGTGAGTTTATTACTAATCACCTAAAGCGCCTCTACTGGGGAATGCCAATGGGCTGCCCAGGCATTTTTTGTAGGCTCTTTCCCTAGAGTAGCCATTCTCAACCTTTCCTTCATCATTAACCCCTTGGCTTTAAGTATTTCTCTATTTATCCCCTACTCCCATAAAAAAATGCATAATCATTGTAAAATGACTGCAAAACAAGGTAAAAACAAAAGAACCTTTTTATTGTTTAGGATTTTGTGTAAAAATAGTAATATACATTCGTATCACAAAAAATAAAGAAAATCAAACTTTTTCTAAAAAGAAAATTATGAAGTTAATTTGTATTGCGTGTCTTAGACATGAAACAATCTGGAAAAAAAAAATATTTTTAAATTATCAGGTACTTCAATTATTTACCCCTGAATATATAATTTTTTTACACACCCCTCCCCCGGTTGACAATCTCTGCTCTAGCGTGCTGGCTTTTCAAATTCCTCTTTCCAGACTTTGTGCCATGTCTTCCTGCTGTGCTCACCAATAGAGACTGAGTATTAACAGACTAAGAAATGGTGTGTGGGGGGGTATGGGAGTTACGCATCTTACCATGGGGTTCCAATTTCGAATCTCGCTAGATTCAGCCACTCTGATGTGTCATAGACGACGAAACACGTGTCAGTGGATAATTATATTTTAAGCATAATACATATGCCGCTCCCCATTTGAACGCGATGGAAAAGTAAAAAAAAAAAAAAAAAAAAAACGAACGAAAAATAAAATAATCCTGTTTTAATATTAAAACTTTAAAAATCGAAAAAAAAAAAATTAATATATCTGATATCTCAGCTCGAACGTGCGATCTTAAGATAACGGCGCTGCTACTAAAGCAACTGGTCTATGACCGCGTGAGCGAAATTAGGTCGTTTTTTTTTTTTTTAATATTTTAACTAATTCAAGAAAGAATTTTTTTTGCGCATTGGCTAAATTGTCATGCAGGAACGATTTTTGGCTACCCCTATCTGTAGAAAGGTGCCCAGTTGAGGGTGAAGGAATTAATGATTTTAGCCAACTTTTTGATATTTGTTGTCCGAATAGTCGAGCTGTAAAACGATACAGATCTCGTGAAAATCCGTCGACTCTGTTGAAAGTTATAGGCATACATACCACATACATACATTTAAACAGACAGGTGAGATTTATAATATAGATGCTCTGTAGTTGTATCGAGTTCAATAAATTAAAGGATTGGTATCAATAAAGGATGAAATATAGTCGAATAAACATATATATATATATATATATATATATATATATATATATATATATATATATATATATATATCTGAGAGAAAGAGAGAGAGGGGGAGAAATAGATAAAATGGTTATTCACAGATACATGTTTCGCCCTTATTGAGGCTCATCAGCATGGTTGACTATGACAGGAATCGAACCCTGGCGAAGCTATGCAAAGTATTACTGCCAATTAGTCTTGAATTTCATTTGTAGAAAAAGAGAGAAAAAAATAAAAAGAATATATAAATTCTGATAATTTCTTGTAGAAAAGAATACTAAGGTTTCTTTTTGAAAGCTAACTTCGGGCGAAGTTACCATTGTTCACACGAGTTGTCCGTTCTCTTGACGATCAATGGTTTCCACGATGAGTGAACGCCAACGAAAGAGAAAAGTAATGTTCTGGTCAGCAGCACTCGTTTCTCTTCTTTATTACTTATTCATTTACGCGAGCGCGCGTGGGGATAGCGCAGCCAAGCGTGACGAATGAGAAGACGATGGCTTTCCACTTGTGTGGCGTTCTAATGGATCCAATCAGCGTAGTATAAAGAATCTAAAAGACCAATCAGGGGAAAATCGGCGAGAGCGAAATGCCTTGCGAAGAGGAGAAATCTGTTTTTTTTTCTTCTTCTTCTTTCTTCCATTAAAAGACACAGAAGTTATAAGTATCGCAAACTTAATAGACATACAATTAAAATAGATGTCACGAGCAGGGGCACCTGGCGTTGCCCGGAAATTAAAGTATTCCTCGTGCATACGACTATATACAGCACAATCACGTTGACACACCAGTTCTCGTTGAATCACCAAAGTTAAGCAACGTTGAGCCTGGTCAGTGCTAGACGAGTGACCATTTAAAAATACCAGGCGCTGTATGTAGGACGTCAACACTTCCTCGCGAGAACTGCAAAATCTTACTTTGTCATCTCCATTTACCAGGATATACAAGCGACTGGGGACTGCTTGTGAATTTCATATTCCCAAACTTTCACAGGAAAGCACATGTCTAGCTACAAACACTACCAACAACTTCCGCTACTCTCTATCTGTCTCTAAATCTAAACGCAAATTCCATGAACAAAGTCTCTTTCCTAGATCTGCTCGCCCGTGGAACTCTGTTCCATTGGCTTGCTTTCCATATAACTACAACATGTTCGTGTTTTTGTTGACCTGTCCCCTTAAATAATCCAATTCTATCCAATTTCTACCACTGACGATCACTACGCTGTTGTCTCGGTGCCTACCGTATACTCATTAACCCGTATTCTCGAGTGGCCTTCAGGCCTTGATAAATTGTCAAGTTTACATTTTTGCCGTTGAAAGAAGTATATAAAAAATACCTTCTGCAATATGAGATCAAGTAAAAAAAAATCTTAAAGTGAAAAAAAAAACAAAAGCATACTTATTGATACTGCATTTCATACAAACAGATGTAAACCGAAAATTGCTTTAACGAATCGAAATAAATAAAAAAATACCAAATAAAAATAATTATCGTATATTTCGGCGTATAAGGCGATCGTCAGATAAGACGGGGTACAAAATTGGAGCAAATTTTAATAAATTTATCATATATCGGTTGTATAAGACGACTGCTAAATCACGAAACCATGTTTGTTTAGCCTAGGTTATAGATTGCAACACCCGGTATCTTATGAAATATTGGTTTTCAAAGATGATTTTTTCACTTTAAGAGTCGTCTTATACGCCGAAACATACGGTGTATATATATATATATATATATATATATATATATATATATATATATATATATATATATGTGTGTGTGTGTGTGTGTGTGTAATCTTTTTTAAAATACATTCTTAACTGAGATATTCTTTGTTTAATTTAATTTTTATTTTACAAAACAAAGAACCTCTATATTTAAAAAACATTAATTTCATTTCTTTACGCTGTAATCTATTGCAATCATCCTATGAATCTAATCAACATTTGCCCTTAGTGACTCCAAATTTAAAAATGATCTAGTAAGTCGCCTAGCGTTGTGCAGTCATAAAATACGCTTAAATATGGTATTTTAGTTCATGCATATTTCGTATTTATTATAATAAAGCCAATTCTCTATTGATTATTATATTGTACCCAATATAGAGTAGTGACCTCTCAGCATGGCGCGGTCATAAAAGATGCTAAAATATGATATTTCAATTCATGCAGATTTTGTATTTATTATTATAGAGTCAATTTTCTATTAATTATTATATTGTACCTAATATATAGTAATGATTTCGAAAGTTAAAAAAAAAAAAAAAAACTTGGATGTAATCAGCTAGAATTGAAACCAAAACATTTAGTGTTACAGCCTTAATCGTTATTGCTTGAGCTATCAATAGAGGGATGAGAAAGTGTTAAAACTAAGCGACTTTAACCTATAAATGTATATTTGCACATGTATAGAAGTAGTAGGTTTAGTTGACTTACTCCTACCAACTTTTTAGTTTTTGATTTTTCAATTTTGATCCTTAGCAGTTGTTTTTACTGGCTAAAAGCCAAATTAAATTTGTTACACAAGTTCAAGTCCCCTATATATCAAGTTTCAAGTCTGTAGACTAAAAATTGAGAGAGGAGTTTGATAGAGACTGTTCCATACAGTATAGCATGTAGTGTTTATAGATTTTTGGGAGGGAATTTGAATGCCTACTAGACACTGTCCTCGAGTTTCTAAGGTCTGTCTGTACAGTTGTTTGTCAGGGCAATCTGGCATAAAGATACTTCTCTATAAATAAGATCACTTGACGGTAGTTTGCTTTCTTCTTCTTTTTTTTTTCGATTTTCATATTGTAATCGAAGATATTAATACAAGCTCCCTGATAATCACCAACACTTTTGATTTACTTCCGAATCATCTTCAGGTAGAATAGGTGAAAGTGAACTAGAGTAAAAAGTTCAAAGTAGCTGTGTTTGTTTCGTTTTACAGCAAATCAACCGTTTTTGGTTATCTATTGCTGAGTTAGTTTTAAGTTGGGGGATGTTATTTAAAAAAAATTTTTTCAATTTTTTGTAGATATAAGTGTGTCAGAAGTTTATGTAGTTATGTTTTTTAGTTTCTTATTTACTTGCCTTCCCATGAAGGCAGAGTTAGATACAAGATCGGTTTTTAATGTGGAGGGAGGGAGGGAGGAACCCAACTCCCCAAAAAGGGGCACCCTGGTTAGTAATTGAAGTCTGCTGGGTCCTTCAGCTTCACTTTCTTTCTCACTTCGAGCCGGAACTTTCTTTAGGAAGGGACTTTTCTCTCCTCTTACCGTTTTCTCTGCTTGAGCAAAAGCACAGTCGCTTATCCATCCGAGTTCGGCCTTTTATTCCTCTCAAAACTCAGGAATTCTCGCGGTTAGTCTCACCCTCTGTCCCATAAAACCAACGACGTCTACCCTTCTTCTTCTTCTTCTTCTTCTTCTTCTTCTTCTTCTTCTTCTTCTTCTTCTTCTCCCAGCCCCCCGTCTGTTGACAACAAACAGCAAACAGAACAGACTTTCTGTCTTTTGGAGGTGAGTGCATTGGAAGAATTACTACTACAGTGATACAAAATAAAAAATGTACCAGTCATGAAGGATTTCTCCTTCACTAACCGAGACCAAAAAAGTGAAGTGCAACATCAGGACAGATACTACACCCTGATCCTGGCCCGAAAGCCAAAAGTGTAAATCCCCAAAAAAATTTTGCTTGTACACTGACGTAATATGTGTATGTATGCACCGTGAATTAGATATTAGGTTTGCATTGTATAAAAGTCTATGTTCAACGTGATAGATATATGTCACTGCTTATATGTCAATGTCATATATATATATATATATATATATATATATATATATATATATATATATATATATATGCATGTGCTAGAACTTTTTCATCCTAAATGCTACACAATTATTCACAATGTAGTAAATATGCATATCTAAACCAATCATCAAACAAGAAACCATAAAAAATGAATAATTCGTTTTTCAAAGGAATATGCAAGTTAGTTAACCTTCATGAAGTTGTTTGCATATCCATGACTGAGTATATTAAGAAGTTCGTTTTGATAAGTTTTAAATAGAAAAAGTAGGCTTTTAATATCAATGCCAGTGCGAGAAAAAAAAAAAACTAAACTTTATCTGTGCATTGATATTCTTGTTAACTACCTCCTTGTCCTCGTATTTGTTTTTGGTCGTTAAAGGAGAAAACTGCACAAGGATACAAATATACAGATTAGAACATACACGCTCTTAGAAAACTCAATTTTTTGATATTAGGACTGATTGAGGATTGAACCCTTATCTCCCGGCCCATTAGCTAACACTAAAACCATTATACCCATTAACGATTTTTAAAATGATTGTTTTTATTTAATAATGTGTCACCACTTTTTTTTTTATCGAAATGGCTCCAGACAAGGCATGAAGCTACTTTATGTAAAGAGCTAAAAAAAAAAAGAAAAAAAAATACTATTTATAAGTCAAAGACTTGCCAATGAGAAGTGTTAGATAGAATAGATTCTGAACCATAGAACTACAGTTCTTCAATCTTTGTCGGAAACATCGCTGGTGGAATGTGAGGACTAAAAGACGAAATAAGGGAAGCGAGACGTTTAAAGCCACTCGAGGATAAAGATCAATGAGATGGATAAATTGTCGATTAAATGATGAAGAATATTATGAGAGGATATAAATTCATGAATAGACAAAACTTGATTACTTATGAGGCTTTTATAAAAGTGTTTGCTGATATTGGATTTGATGACGACCATATTGTCTGCAGGGAAGAGGGTTTCTGGCCCGTTTCTGTTGAAATTGGATTTGTCAGAATGTTTAAAATGAATTACTATTACAAAGAGATATTTAAAAAAAAATTTTATCTGTCACAAACAAAGCATATTGACACAAACATATGTAATAGGCCACTCTGATAGGGACCAAATTTATAGGACAGATCGGGCTGGAGGAGTTGAGCAGCAAGACACAAATCTCACTAAAGTCAAAGGTAAAAATGTGTTCTGTGGACAATTTTATGCTGCCCCTCAGATAAATATTACTATCTTGGAGCATTTGGAACCTTGGATATAATTTGGTTCTATATCTTGACATTTATGAGAATAAGGTGATCTAAAATCGAAACTAGATATGATTTTGAATGTATGATCGAATTTGTGAAAAGAATTTTCTTGATCTAATGTAAAACCATGCACATAATTTTGAATCATGTAGTTCAATTCATTAAAAAAAAACATGTAGGAGTGGACGTTTGGGTTTACTTTTGGCAGCTTCGAATCTCTTGCTTCCCTTATTTTGTCCTTTTGTACTCACATTGCATGAGCAATGTTTCTGACAAAAGGGGAAGAATTGCTGTTTTCCAAATCGGAATCTATTCATCTAACACTTGTCTTTGGTTAATTTTTGACCTTGGAGTAGTATTTTTGTTTTTTTTTTAACTCTTTACATCTAGTGACTTCGTGCGACTTTCATAAAAAAAAATGTAATTTTTTTTACAATTGAATTTCAAACCAGGTATAATTTAGAGCCGAGGTGTTCAATCCATGAAAGGTGGATTTTTTTTTTTTTAATCTAATTTGGAACTGTATATATAATTCTGAATTCTGTTTTCAAATCAATGAAAACAGTTTTTGTTTTTAAAATCTAATCTTAAACGTAAATATAATTTTTAGCGATGCGGTTTAATTCATCAAAAAAGAGCTGTTTTTCTTTTTTGTATATATAATTTAAAACTATAGATATCCTTTTAACCCATGTTGTAAGATTCAATAAAATATTTCTTTGTTTCAAATCGAATTTGAAACTCTAGATATAATTTCGAGCTGCGTAGTTCAAATCCATCACAAGATATGCTTCTGATCTAATTTGATACAGAGCCTTATTCAGAGTATCAATTCAATAATGAGGTCATCTTCAGAGTAGAAGATTGCATCATTTGAGACCAGAGATCAAACAGGTATCAGACCTGACTTGATCTCTCTTTGCATTCATGACTTCTAGCGGCAATTGGCTTCATTCCAACAGACTTTTATTAAAGTTGCTTCACGCAAGTAAAGCAAACTGACTGATAGGCATGAAACATACTTGAGTCGGTAGCAACACGCCCCAAAGCACAAAGTGCTGTCATTACCTTCAAATCATGGATATGTGATCAAGCGTGTCCTCCATGATAGCGCTTGTTTTTCTGTATGCAACATAGACTTTAATCTCTCTTTCAACCTTCCTCTCCGTTTTTTTTTTTTTGCATGGTCATTCTTTCTTCCGTTTTGGAAAATGAAAACCTCAACGACAACGGCATCTCTAACTTAACATTAATGTCTCTCTGTCTTTCTCTGTGCTCTATGCAAACTTATCAGAGGTAATCTATTTTTGTAAAATGGTTAGAGTGTTTGCTAATTGGCCACAAGACTATGGTTCAATTCTCGATTGTTTCATGCCAAAGCCTCAATAAATGATATTTGATAGCTCCTTGCTAAGCACTCGGCATTAAAAGATGAAGATCATAGGTAAGCAGAGTAATCGTGGAGAAGGAGTAGCGTCCTTCCCTACATCTCAGAGTAGTAGTCATTGAGAGGGGAGTCTTCAGGTTACTTTTGGCTATGGTTGATCACTTTACTTTTTACAGGTAAACAGTACCTCAGCAAAGAAGAATAGCACAAAAATGAAATCTAATATTTAATCATATCAACGATGAATTATCTACTAGACACCATTCTTGAGGGTCTTCAGTCCCTCTGTACAAAGGTTTGTCTGGACAACCTGACATGAAGATACTTTCCTCACAAGTAAACCCTGATCAAATATTCAAAACAACATATTATTCGAAGCCCAAATAAGATCTCAACAAGGCTAATTGATAATTAACACTTCTACCCGGTCATGGCTGACAGAATGGGAACAATCTACCCCCATGTGTTAAATAAAGGGCCCAGCTCATAATTCCACTTAGGTTTCTGAATTCAATGACTAAAACATTATGAGAGTGAAGATGAGAATAGTAGTCTGAATAATTCAAATACATAGTGTTTATAGATTTTGGGAGGGAATTTGAATGCCTACTAGACACCATTCTCGAGTCTCTAAGGTCTCTCTGTATAACGGTTTGTCAGGACAACCTTGCATGAAGATACCTTTCCTCTACAAATAAACCCTAACAACATATTCAAAATCGCATAGAATTCAGAGACCAAATAAGATTCCTCCAACACGGCAACCTGACATATGAAGAGTAGCGCATCTTCTCCTAGTGATCTTATCTCAAATAACAGCACAGTTGGATACTCCACTATCTTGAATTTTTGTCTTGCTATCTGGTAAAACCAAGAGACCACAACAAAGATATACTAAAACACAGCTGGTCAATTGAAAAGAGGAAAATTAATCATATTATTTGGCTGGTTGTTTTTGTTTTACGGCATATCAACCCTTTTCAGGTTATTTTTCAGGTTATATTTTTCTTTAGAATCACTGGATTAGGCATTAAAATGCCTAATCCAGTGATTCTAAAGAAAAATATTTTAACAGAATATTTTTTTTTTCAAGTCGATTTCTATTTAACCCATAGTTGGGACCCTAACAGGTACTACTCCACAAAAAAAAAAAAATAACAAAATAAAAAAAAAATTATAAATGCGAGAGAGCTATATGCTCAGTCCGTTAAATCCAAAGTAGCTGAGCAGCGTCTTGGTTCCCACCAGTTTTAGCAAATAGCAAACAGGATCCTGAACAGAAGCGTGCATTCTATCCCAACCATCATCAATGGACCTGAGGTCATCTCGTCAGCATCAGACAAGGCCAAACTTTGCAGCTAATTCTACCCGATGCGACCAAGGCAGTCAACTCCCCGTATTTCCTCATATAACAGACAACACAATATGCAACATACAAATATCTGTGCATGAGGTCGCCAAGCTAATCAAGAACCTTGATTCCAGTAAAGCAACTGGCCCTGACGGACTTCCACTTATAGTGTTGAAAAAGCTTCAACCAGAACTTGCCCCCGTACTTACAAAACTGTTTAAGCATTGCCTTAAGGAGAAGTGCTTTTCAACACTCTGGAAAACCTCATCAGTATGCCCTGTATTTAAGAACTCAGGTGATAAGTCATCTCCCTCTCAGTACAGCCCAATAAGTCTCCTGTGTGTCATGAGTACGTTGCTGGAATCCATATTAAATAGAGAAGTAGTCAACCACCTCAGCAGAAATAACCTTCTTAGTGACATGCAATATGATTTCCGTTCTACCAGATCTACTGCAGATGTGTTGACGGTTATATCTCATAGGATTAGTGAATCTCTCGACAAAGGCTTCCTTTCTAGGGCAATTGCTCTTGACATATCAAAGGCCTTCGATAAGGTATGGCATAAGGGCCTACTTCACAAGATTTCCAGCTACAGTATAACTGGAAACGTTCTCTCAATCATTAAATCATTTCTCTCTGATAGGCTCAGAAGAGTAGTGGTTGATGGGCAGAAATCAGAAGCCCACAGTATTAATGCTGGAGTCCCTCAGGGGTCCATCCTGGGCCCAACTCTCTTCCTGATATACATCAATGATCTCCCTAAACACATACTTAAATCATTTGTTGACATCTATGCTGATGACACAAGCATCTATGGCAACACATCAAAGGCCGTAAATGACGAAGTTCTCTCTGATTCTCTCTCCTCTGATCTTGAGCATGTGGTACAGCGGGGGAAGAGGTGGCTTCTTACTTTTAATGCATCTAAAACCAAGCTCCTATCTTTACATCATCAACGCTCTGATCTCCATCTGGCATCAATTGAAATGGATAGCTCTCGTCTAGAAGGAAGCTCCATGTTTTGATAAGATTCTGGGATTGACTTTTACTCCTGACCTGAAATGGAACATGTACATCAAGTCTGTTGCCAAGGTCGCTGGAAAAATGGTAGGATCCTTCTACTGCTCCAGAAGATATTTCACTGCTGATGCAATTCTCTATCTGGGCAGGAGCTGCTAAAAACAGCCTATCCTGCCTTGACAAAGTATAAAATAGACTTCGTTGTCTAGTGGGGGATGCACTTTTCTCTTTCCTGCAACCTCTCTCCATCAGAAGAGACATTGCGAGCTCGTCTTTGTTTTATCGTTATTTCCATGGCAAGTCCTCGTCTGAGCTCCAATCTCTGGTCCCCCCCCACCTCGCCAATCTTTCACCAAAAACACCCATCTAACTGAAACCACTGTCAATAGTTTTCCCCATTCTTTATCTGTGCCTAAATCAAAACGTAGATTCCAAGATTCCATGAATAAAGCTTCTTTCTTAGAAGTGCACACCTGTGGAACTCTCTTCCATTTGCCTGTTTCCCACCTGACTACAACTTGGATGTCTTCAAGTCCAACATAAACAAATTTCTGATAAACCGCCCCCTTAAGACACTTTTTCAAATCTCCATTACTAACAATTACTACAATATTATCCCATTGATTACTGTACACGCAATAACCCTTATCCTCGAGTGGCTTCTGAGCCTTGATAAGTGGTGACTACCATGTGAAAAAAAAAAACCCTCCCCAAAGCCCGCAAGCTGAGGCCTCCCCATCGGATATAGGGTAAGGTCATATCCAGGACCCATATTATTTGGAGTTCTTGGACTACTTTTTCATCTCGAATATTATTTTCATAATGTCGTCTATGTAACCTTCGATCTTCTTTAAGTATATCTTGTCGAATTCAGGAATCTTTCTCTCAAACTCGGGAATCGGCACCGAATTTTGAACGGAACTCTTTATTCATTCCCGGTTGTGTTCAACAGAAAGATTCTCAAATTCGACAAGATACGCCTGAAGAAGGTCAGAGGTTACATTGACCAAGACGTCATGATAATAACACTCAAGATCAGAACAGTAGTCCAAAAAATCCAAATGATACAAACGATTAATCCTTATCTCCAAAAATTTGCAAAAAGAAAAATAATGTTCTTCGCATCTTTTCTAACGTTTGAGAAGTAAGGAAATTTATAATGAAATGTCTATGCACCTCATCTAAAGATTATGTATTAGTTGCAAGAAGTTTCCTGATTTTGAAAACTGTGATTGAAGTAAAATAAAAGCAGGAAAATATAATATTTATTTATTATTGGTTTATATCTATTAGCAATGAAGATTTGGTATCCTTCTGAAACTATATGACACTATTCTATATCTGAAGGCGAAACTATATGACACTATTCTATATCTGAAGGCAAAACTATATGACACTATTCTATATCTGAAGGCGAAACTATATGACACTATTCTATATCTGAAGGCAAAACTATATGACACTATTCTATATCTGAAGGCGAAACTATATGACACTATTCTATATCTGAAGGCGAAACTATATGGTACTATTCTATATCTGAAGGCGAAACTATATGACACTGTTCTATATCTGAAGGCGAAACTATATGACACTATTCTATATCTGAAGGCAAAACTATATGACACTATTCTATATCTGAAGGCGAAACTATATGACACTATTCTATATCTGAAGGCAAAACTATATGACACTATTCTATATCTGAAGGCGAAACTATATGACACTATTCTATATCTGAAGGCGAAACTATATGGTACTATTCTATATCTGAAGGCGAAACTATATGACACTGTTCTATATCTGAAGGCGAAACTATATGACACTATTCTATATCTGAAGGCAAAACTATATGACACTATTCTATATCTGAAGGCGAAACTATATGATACTGTTCTATATCTGAAGGCGAAACTATATGATACTGTTCTATATCTGAAGGCGAAACTATATGACACTATTCTATATCTGAAGGCAAAACTATATGATACTGTTCTATATCTGAAGGTGAAACTACTATAGACCATCTTTTAATGCTTAATCCAATTTAATATACTATTTCATATTAATGTTCAATATTTCAATGCACAATTCAATGGAATGGTAGTCCAGTACATGCCTTATTGTCATAATTTTAGCATTTGTGGCACAATGAGTTAGAAACCCTCTCAGGGGAGCCCCAGCTCCCTGTATTTCAGGTCCTTTTAGCAGATGTGTACTATTCTCGAGGGAAGGCACCCACACAATCTGTCCGGACAATCCCAAAATGTCAGCATGAGTCAATGTGGGCTTGATTTACAAATGTTTAGTATAAATGAGTGCAGAGAGGTGATATGAGGCCACACCTGCTTGCTGACAATCAAATTTAAAACAATGTTTAAATGTTATGGGTGTATGCCTCTCTCTTTCTCTCTTTTTCTTCATTGAAAGAGAGGAAAAATAAATTGTATTATTGTAATGGTTGAAGCCAAGACACCACATAGACGAATCGTGTGCCTCGGCGCTCATAGCAATTTTGGTATGGTCGCAGATGACGATGGACGCGGATCTACAATCGCCGAATTTAAAATGCTCTTTAAATGTAAAATAAATAATTCTATGCGCATTGATTTTTTGTGGACTGTTATCCTCATCTATATAGTTGTTGCTGTTTCATCACGTTTCGGCCAACTCATCCTCTGGCCTTCTTCAGGTGGTTAGCCAGAGGAATAGTTGGTCAAAACTTTGGGATAAGATCAAAGTGTTTTGATGCTACACTTCACCTTTTCTGTCATCGAGCGGCAGAGGAGAAGTCCTTCATGACTGAGGCAATTTTTATTCTTGTTCTTATCCAGAGTGCCCCTTTTTGGGAGCTAAATTTTCCTCCACATTAAAAACCGACCTTGTGTCTAACTCTGTTCTCGTTGGGAGGCAAACAAATAGGAACAGCTACGAATATGAGGATAACAGTCATCAAAATAATCAATACATAATTTATGAAGCTTCATCTCAAAGGATTTTAAAAAAAAATAAGATAATATATAATAATTCTATACTTTTATTTAAAAAATGCCTTTGTTCGTGGTTTTGAACTAGTGTTCAATTTCAGCAAGTGGTCTCAATCATCAACGACAATGGAAATGCTGTCTGTAACAAAACAATGAAGACTCGATGACCAGACACCATATCGACCTCTTTCATGTAATGAACGTTTATCTTTCATGTGCATATCGTTTATTCCCTCGGACATGAAAACTGTTTCAGAAACATCTCTTGGATTCACGACTTATCGAGTTACATATTTGTTCTGTGGACATGATACAAACTTCCCAGGCATTACTTCTTCTTTTGTGGGGGAATAGTATAGTATGTGCTCTGTGATCATGATACCACCTTTCTGTTCTCTTTGAGGGAGGATAGTAATGTAGTATCTAACTTGTGGTAATGATACAATCTCTTGAATTAAAAGCCATCTTTAATTTCAGAAGTTTCTGATGGGTAGCTATTCTGTATACGTCATGGAAATGAAGAATTTTCAGTGGGTAGCTGTTCTGGACAGGTCCTGGACTTTATAATTTTGCAGGCAAAGAACAAAAGGTCTTTCTCATGTTGACACGAAAAAGTTATGTACTGGAATGTGGAAGATTCAATATTTTCATGGAGAAATTCTGGTTTCTCATTGGTTGCTAGCAGGACGTGGTTTCATTTGATTTGTCAGTTTTTATCGCCAGTGTCTATGAATAGAATCTTCCAACTTGCGGCGATCATACCCTCTCATCGTATCAAAAATATTGTAGCACCATCCTCACAAGCATTACTCTTTTGAGGAGTGTGTGTGTGGGGGGGGGGGGCTAGTGTAGTTTTTGTTCTGCTGTCATTAATTAACACTTATGGTCATTTATGGTTATGAAATGAGAACAATCTACCCTTATAAATTAAAATAAAATATTCAGCGTGAAATTCTGTACAGGTTTTTGAATTTGACATAAAAATTTCCAAAATCAAAAAGATACATCTGAAGAAGGCCGGAGGTTACATCAGCTGAAACGTTGTTTGAAAAGAGTAAAAAGTGGACATTGGGTTAACTTTTGGCAACCTTATAACTCTTGCTTCTATTATTTTGTCCTTTAGTCCATGGGCGAAGTCTCTGACAAAGGGGGAAGAAGTGCTGTGTTCTGGGCTGAAATATATCCATATAACATATGTTGTGGCTAGATTTTGACCTGAAAGTAGTTTTTTTTTTTAGCTCTTTACATCAAGTGAATTTATGCTATGTCTGGAGCAATTTTTATTTAAAAAAAAAATAGTATCAATACAGATAATACACTTTGTTCTGAATCAAAAGAAAAACAAAGATGGCCAGGAAAAAACCCCAGATTTTATCAAAAATATAAATCATTAAGCACAAAATAAGGTAAGACATTTAAAAGTAACCCCACCTCTCTCTCACGTCACATGGTCTTATTCAACCAATCACAGCTTTATATCCCCTTATTATCTAACAGCTTTACTAATATCCAATAACTATGACACCGTTCTTAACCCTTTTTGTCCTGAATAAGAAAAGATAAACTGGGAGTTAGAATTTATTATATAAAGAACAATTATCTGTGTGTGACAGCTAAAGATAAAAAACTACACAAGATACACCCACAAAGCTTATATATATATATATATATATATATATATATATATATATAGTAAGTTATAAAATATATATGGCGATTAAGCTACACTGAATATTCCGTGTTTCATCCACTCTAGGACTCTTCAGGCTTATGTGCCATATATATTTTATAGCTTACTAACTAGCTCTACCTACGTATTGAGCACTTTTGAAGTAAATACTTGAAGTTTATGCATAAATTTATACTTTCGTATATTAATTTTATGTGAGTAAATTAAGTAGTTATATATATATATATATATATATATATATATATATATATATATATATATATATATATATATATATATATATATATACAGGGTGGCCACAAAGTCACACACCAATGTTAATATTTATTCTTATTGATATAATTTTATAATTTTTTATTTCAGATCAGACATGCCATTGACTACAGAGCAGCGCGTAGAAATAATTTTCTTATCTGGTCGTGATGGCGCAACCAACAGAAGTGTTGCTGAGCAATTCAACAGAAACCATCCTCATGAAAATGTGTCACACACTTCTGTCGGTCGCTTAACAAATTCAGAGAAACTGGTAGCGTCGTTGACAAAAAGCGAAGATGGCGTATAGGTTTATCTGCAGAGACACGTGCACAAGTGTTGGAAAAAATTGCAAGCAGTCCAAGAAAGTCAGTGCGAAGGGCAGCAGGTGAAATTGGTGTTCCTCGTTCAACGATGCAGAAGGTCTTCAAAGCAGAAAAGTTTCATCCTTACAAACTTCAAATTCTAGACAAATTGTACGAGGATGATAGTGACAGACGTTTAGAAATGGCTGTATGGTTTCAGGTTTAACTCGAGGAAGATCCTGACTTTGTTAGGCAAAACATGTTATTTAGCGACGAGGCAAATTTTTATGTTAGTGGAGAGGTCAATCGGCAGAACTGCCGATACTATTCGCAAGACAATCCTCATTTTATGTTAGATAGCAAAGAACACAGCGGTCCCAAGATAATGGTTTGGTGTGGTTTGTGACGCCACCATGTGTTGGGTCCTTTCTTCTTCAATCAGACAGTTACTGGCGAAAGATACCTCAACATGTTGCAAAATGATTTGATACCGCAGTTTGATTTACTTGGAGACGGCAAATCTACTTGGTTTATGCAAGACGGTGCCCCGCCGCATTACGCAACGATTGTGTGTGACTGGTTCCATGAGAATTTCGAAAATTGGATTGGTCGAAGAGGTACGGTAGAGTGGTCGCTCAGGTCGCCTGACCTAAACCCCATGGACTTTTATTTCTGGGGTCACATTAAGCAAATTGTTTATTCAACGAAGATTTGTGATTTGGATCACCTGAAGAGTCGCATTATTGATGCTTGTCTTCAAATTGATGGTGATGCTGATTTACTGAATCGTGTCTACAGGAACTTTGAATTTCGTATTGGCTCGTGCATAGCTGCAAACGACGAACATATCGAGCAATTGTAATCCTTGTAAAGAACTTTGAATTTGAATAAATGTTACTACTATGACTTTTTAAATTTTGTTACTTTTTTAATTAACATTGGTGCGTGACTTTGTGGCCACCCTGTAGAGTAGGCAATCAATCGATTTGATTAAAAAATGGGTGAAATCACCGATTTCGGTGACAATAAAAAATATGGCAGTGTGAAACATTCGTTGATCATCATTCGATCTTGGGCAACGTCAAAAAAACGGACCCAACTCTAATTAGGCCCCGTTTCTTAGTGTTTTGTCCAAATGAAATGAAACTTTGGTCATAACTAGTTTATTATATTCAAAACATCGCATCAAAACATCAACATCAAAACATCAAGTCTGTTGCCAAGGTCGCTGGAAAGATGGTGGGATCCTTCTACCGCTCCAGAAGATATCTCACTACTGATGCAATTCTCTATCTATATAAAAGCCAAGTACGGCCAAGGATGGAATACTGTTGCCATATCTGGGCAGGAGCTGCCAAAAACAGCCTATCATGCCTTGACAGAGTACAAAATAGACTTCGTGGTTTAGTGGGGGATGCCCTTTTCTCTACCCTGCAACCCCTCTCCCACAGAAGAGACGTTGCGAGCCTATCCTTGTTTTATCGTTATTTTCATGGCAGGTGCTCGTCTGAACTCCAATCCCTGGTCCCCCCTCGCTAATCTTTCACGAAAAACACCCGTCTAGCTGAATCCACTGTGAAAAATTTCCCCCACTCTATATCTGTGCCTAAATCAAAACGCGGATTTCATGAACAAAGCTTCTTTCTTAGAACTGCACGCCTGTGGAACTCTGTTCCGTCTGCCTGCTTCCCTCCGGACTACAACTTGGATGTCTTCAAGTCTAATGTTAACAAATTCCTAATGAACCGCCCCCCTAATTAAACACTTCATCAAATCTCCTCATTAACGTAATGTACTTGCAATAACCCTTATCCCTGAGTGGCTTCCGGGCCTTGATAAGTGGTGATCACTGTGTAAAAAAAAAAAAAAAAAAAAAAACACTAGGGCCTTTAGGCTTTTTTTTCTCCGTTTACTGTAAAATGCTCAGAAAAACAATTGAATGTTCTCTATTTTTTTTTTTGGGGGGGGGGGTCACCCTGTATATATATATATATATATATATATATATATATATATATATATATATATATATATATACACGTTTTATTTTTTATAACCGTTTTATCCGTTCAGTTACATACATTTTTACCACATATATATATATATATATATATTTTTTTTTCAGCCTTATTCTCAAACAAAATATTGGCACTTAAATATTCATTCTTTTGGAAGTCATTCGTAAAAAATAAATTACTTCCAGGAGTGTCAGTATATATCAAGAGATTTCTTTTTTTTTATTTAAAAGTAGATATTTACATGCTGCCCACCTCAGCATGGTGTGACACAAGATCAGAAAGTAAGAATGTCCAGCCAGCGCCCCTAAAGGAGGGGCACTCTGGCCTAGCCAAAATTGGGCATCCCCATCGGCATTCCCTGGTAGGGGCGCCCTAGGCAACAAGCAATAAATTTTTCTCGCCTGAAAGTTGGGTGGCAAGGCCTGAGAGAGTGGACCTCCTAGATAATACCCAGGCGGCGTACCTCAGTCTGACAGGTACTGGGCCAGTTTCTGGCTCTTCACCTGTTGGGCTGATTGTCAGGAACGGATTCTTGACTGATACTTTCTACTAGTGATGGGACGATTCCAATACAATAAACAAGTCTGTACTAAATTCCTGATTCCGATACAATTACTGATTCCGATTCTTTATAAATCTCTAAATATTTAACTATAAAATTGTCATTTTGTCCTGATTATTGTAAAAACACATCTTAAATGTGCATATATTTTCTCAAACGTAAAAACACACTTGTGAGGAGGTGATCTAGAGATTTTAGTCTTACTGGAAGTTTAAATCAATAAATATTTATTATTTTATTATTACTTCAAGCAGTGGAAGATGTTTCTTAAACCAAAATCAAATTTTAAAAAAAAAGAAGGTAATTTAAGAAATAGGCTTTGGCATCGGAAAATAGGCTCAAATTTTTCCGATTCCAATTCCGATACCACAAAAAGCTCCAATTTTTCTGATTCCAGATTAATCGTCCCAACACTACTTTCTACCCAGTCGAAGTAGCAAGGACACTCATCCTCATAATTACAAGGAAAAGATGAAAGTTTATTTAAAAGTATCTCCTTTTCTCATGACACATGGTCTTATTTAATGAATCACAGCTTTATTTCATTCAGCCTCGTTACTAACACCATTACGAATATCCAGTATGATGCGATTCTTAGCCCCCTTTTTGCTGAAGAAGAAAAGTTAAATTGTGAGGTAGAATCTATTACATAAAGTTTGAAGAGATATTTAGTTAGTTCCTTAGATCAAGTGGCTTCATGTCTCGTCTGGATTGATTGACATAAATAAAGAAAGAGAGAACGGTCGTCTGAATAATACAAATTTATTTAAGTGTAATTTAAATTTCATTTCGTTTGATTAGAACATCGGTGTAACTTAATAAAACAGTCAAACCAACATTAAAAAAATTTTTTTTTTTTTCCTTTTCTCTTTTAATCGTTCCACTTCGTCTTTTCCTCATTCTCTTCCCCCCCTTCGTCCCCCGTCTTCTGTTGCTTACTCGCCTCATTCCAATCTCCCAAGAATTCTTTAGATCAAACAAAAAAGATAAGTGAGAACCAGAATTGTGCATTTTAATCAAATCTCTCAACTCTTGCCACTTCAAATGAAACTTTGTTCTGATCAATCAGTTTGCACGATCAGTCTATTGATTACCCCCCCCACCTCCTCTTTAGGAAAACCAAACAAGACACAACACACAGACACACACACAGACACACACACACACACACACACACACACACATTCTTCGTTAAAAGTTTCACAAACCCATTATTTGTTTTCCTTTTCTTTTTTTTCTTTTTTCTTTTTTACTTTTATCACACATAGGAGACATGCAACAATTCTTGGTAGAAGTGCATCAAAATTGTCAACCTGCATCTCAATGCATCAAAATTGTCAACCTGCATCTCAATGCATCAAAATTGTCAACCTGTATCTTAATACATCAAAATTGTCAACCTGCATCTCAATACATCAAAATTGTCAACCTGTATCTCAATAATGCATCAAAATTGTCAACCTGCATCTCAATACATCAAAATTGTCAACCTGTATCTCAATACATCAAAATTGTCAACCTGTATCTCAATACATCAAAATTGTCAACCTGTATCTTAATACATCAAAATTGTCAACCTGCATCTCAATGCATCAAAATTGTCAACCTGTATCTCAATACATCAAAATTGTCAACCTGCATCTCAATGCATCAAAATTGTCAACCTGTATCTCAATACATCAAAATTGTCAACCTGCATCTCAATACATCAAAATTGTCAACCTGTATCTCAATACATCAAAATTGTCAACCTGTATCTCAATAATGCATCAAAATTGTCAACCTGCATCTCAATACATCAAAATTGTCAACCTGTATCTCAATACATCAAAATTGTCAACCTGTATCTCAATACATCAAAATTGTCAACCTGTATCTTAATACATCAAAATTGTCAACCTGCATCTCAATGCATCAAAATTGTCAACCTGTATCTCAATACATCAAAATTGTCAACCTGCATCTCAATGCATCAAAATTGTCAACCTGTATCTCAATACATCAAAATTGTCAACCTGCATCTCAATACATCAAAATTGTCAACCTGTATCTCAATACATCAAAATTGTCAACCTGCATCTCAATGCATCAAAATATATTAACCTCCAACCTTCTTCAAGCCTATCTTAGCCAACTTAGGAATCTTTCTATTGAACTCGGAAATCTGCCTGGGATTTCGAATAGAACACTTTATTGAATTCAGAGGTAGTATGCTCTCGTTCCGTCAGCCATGACTGGGTGGAAGTCCTAAGTAATTCGCAATTGTATTTTTGAGTGTCATCCACACTGAACATTTAGAAGCGTTTAACTCACAACTGAATTTTACCAACTACTTTATCCACTGTGCCATGGGTTCTTGCAAAAACTTCTAGTATGAATTTTATAAGCATTTCTCAAGATGAAAACAGTTACGTTTCTAAATTTTTTGAGATGAGGATTGATTATTGGGATTCTTTGGAACACTGTTTTCATCTTGAGTGTCATTTTCACAATGCTTCGGTAAACAGAGCTGAGGGCGAAAAGATAACGAAATACCAAGGTCTTATGCACAACACGAAAAAGAAACTGGAATCTTAGGAAGATCTCCATCACTCCAGGAACAACCAGACTCAAGAATAGCATTTCATAAACTATCTGGCAAATATATTCAGTGAACCAAGTGCAAAAGAGATAAAAACTATTGCATTAAGAAAGACGGTAAGAATCTTCAAAAGAGCTCTGCTGTAATGTTTGAGATAGCGGGTGAATGTCTGGCATCCATTAGGATGCCACATCTCTAGCTAGAACAAAATGATAAGACTGATATATATATGACATATATTTTATATATATATATATATATACATGACATGTTATCATATATGATGATATATATGTATATGACATATGTCAATATTAGGGCTAGGACAACAGCATATTCTTTTCATTGTTTTGACTCTCGAGTGTGTATCTGTTGATATCTTTTATATAGAGTGATGTGGTTCTCAGTTAATTAACTGTGCCTAACTGTGTCGGATATATACTCGAGAGTCAAAACAACGATAAAAATATTCCATTGTCATAGCCCTAGTCATCATACATATATATATATAGATATATATATATATATATATATATATATATATATATATATAGATATATATATATATATATATATATATATATATATATATATAATTTTTTTTTTAATGGTACAAAACTTGAAAAAAAATTGAATAAGGGGTTAGAGTCAGACGACCGGGTTTCACCCTCACTTTTCCAAGCCGAATAGAGGGTTTTTTTTTGTGTATAGGGAACGACTAAAATAAAATCAAACTATCGGAAAGAAAAAAATGGGGGAACGACTAAAATAAATCACTTGTTATCATAATTATGCAATGGAAAGGAAATGCCTTAGACTAATCATTTTCAGACCCAAAAGACAATCTCTCTGCTTACAAAGAGAAGGTCTCTTTAAACGGACGTGAATAGTCTCCAAGACCTTCAGATGAAATAACGAATGAGCGTGACATAGAATAGAAAATGAGTCACTGCTAAAATTCATTGCACATCGCGAGTTTTTAAGCAAATGGTCCGTTATAGCCGAACCATACGTGTTACTCAAAACGTCCGTTGCTCGGTAGATTCCATTCCTGATTTTTGCTGGATACATGTTGTTGGACGTGACTCTATAACCTAAGGGTCATTCTGCCAACGTAATTGACATTGCAACTACATTTAAATTGATAAATGTCATTATTCATATGATGTTGGGGGGGGGGTGACAGAACATCCTTTCGAGAGTATGGCAACAATGGTTTTGTCGAAAACGCAACACGTACATTAGAGGCAAAATAGCAATGTTCAACAGCTGAGCTAATCTGTTTGGTGAATTGTTCACTTATTGTCCCTAACCAATGTAAACGAATGTAAATTGGACCTTTAGCTGCCATCTTAGCTTTTATTTGAGAAAAATTGTTTATTTTCCTTTTTAAAACGGAGTTAATCACATCAAGAGGGTACCCATTATTGGACAAAGTATTGGTGATCGGTTTTAGTTCTTCATCCAATTTAGATTGTGAACAAATCATAAGGACACGATGTGTTAAGGTCCAAATTAAATCATACTTTCGTTTGTTAGAGCAGAATGAATCCCAACGTGTATACAGCCCTGTAAACGTTGGTTTACGGTAAATTGATGTAAGATGACTTGATGGAGTTTTCGTTATCAATACATCAAGGAAGGCTAAATTAGAATTACTTTTCACCTCATAAGTATACTTCAATACGGGATACATTTTGTTGAGTAAAGTGAAGAATTTGTTTGCCTCTGTTTTATTATTGAATAGGCAAAATGTATCATCTACATATCGAAAGTAGACTAGCGATTTTATGGGTCCGGATAACAATTGTTTTTCATAGAACCCCACAAATATATTCACCATTATTGGTCTATGTAATGAGAACAGATATCTCGTTGCTCAACTCCCTACATTCCAAGTGACAATATGCCTTGCTTGAGAGTGAATGAGAGTAAAGTAATAATATAAATCTAAGTGAACAGTGTTTTAACTTCCATCCCTTATCAGAGATTATCTCCCTTGAGTAAAAACTCTCAAGTATATACACATATGTGCAGCATTAGATCACCAGAGTTAAGTGACGTTAAGCCTGGACACTACTAGATGGGTGACCATTTAAGAATGGTAGGCTTCGTATATCATTTCTCCTGGCTGGAATATGTATGCAGCTGGGAACTGCAAATGAATTTGATATTCCCCAGATACTTCCTTTTTGATGGAAGCCGGATGTCCGTTCAAGCTCTGCCAGGTAAATGAATATATGCACCGTGTAATCATGCACTCATTGTTTTGTCTTTATGTATCGCAGCAGATTTGAAAAGCAGCGGCGAAATTCTTAGAACTTCCTGAACCAAAAAAATGATCCCAATCCCTTCCTTTCACATGATAGGATCATCCACTGAAAGTTATAAATATTTACCTGCTGCAAGTTTCTATCCTTGACCATATCATTTCGCTGCGCCGTTAATCAGGGGAGATAATCCCGTTTGAGCCTAAATTGCCTGAAGTCAAAGTATCTTTTAGGAAACTGAAGAAAGTAGGAATTTATTACTTATCGGGGAAAGAGAGATAAGGTTGGTTGATGTTTGCATTCATAATGCAGAGATAAAAAGCGTCAGAAAATTTGGATCAGAATTTTTTTCCCCGAAAGATGCCTCTTGCTTTCTAAACAGGCAATGAAAAGATTACCTGCAGAATGCATGGAGCAAGGGTTGCATAATTCCTAACCACACTTACCCTGGCACAGCCTAACATTACATAAATTCAGCGGCAAGGAGAAATTCAAAATGACCGGAATCAGTACTGGGATAAAGAGAATGATTTTCTTTTATTAATTTACTACTTTACAAGGCTAAAAGCCACTCAATGATAAAGGTTAACAAAATGGATAGATTGTCAGTTGAGTGATGAAGGATATTACGAGAGGATCAAAAACGATTAATGGAATTAACAAAATTTCATTGCATATGAGGATAGTTTAAACCAAGTATTTGTTTACATTGATTTTGAAGAGGACCGTGTTGTAGTTTGCAGGGAAGCAGTCCCATAGTAATGTGTTCCACAAATGGGAAGTTTTTGTAAAGGAAACATCGCCCATGGAATGTGAGGATTAAAGTGCAACATAAGGGAAGTGAGAGTTTAGGATCCAATTTCTACTCACTTTAATCGTTATTTTCATGGCAAGTGCTCGTCTGAGCTCCAATCTAGGGCCTTTCTTCCCAAACTTTCACAAAAAACACTTGTCTAGTTAGAACCACTATCAATAATTTCCCCCCACTCTTTATCTGTGCCTAATCGTAAATGTGGGTTACACGAACAAAACTTCTTTCTTAGAACTGTCCACCTACTGGAACTCTCTTCCATTTGCCTGCTTTCCAGCTAACTATAACGACTATGGTCGATTTCAAGTCCAACATAAACAAGTTCTTGATCAGCCGTCCCCTTGAATAATACAATTTACTAAATTTCCACTACTAACGATTACTATGATATTGTTTGATCGACTACCATACACTCGTTAACCCTTATCCTCGAGTAGCCTCTGGGCCTTGATAAGTGGTGATTTCTTTGTAAAAAAAAATAAATGTTAGGCATATAAAAGAAGAAAGTAGTTTCTTGCAACTGTGGTAAATATAGAAACAAGTTCTTGCTGTGCATGTCACTTTCTCTCACATGCACATGCATTTTAGCTTTCTTTGTTCTGTTAAAATAAAACTTTTAAAACAAAGCATGCATCAACATGGTTCTCAATCTACTGTAGAAGAACAGCTAGGTTGTGCAATATCAATGACCTAGGTTACAGCAAGAGATGCACAAGTGCGTAATACTTTTGCACCTGCAGCAGCAAGCAGTCTATTGCACTAATTAGAACAATTAAAATAAATGTTTGTTTCTTTTTTTCAAACACAACTCTATCCTAAATCTGAGAAATATTTTTACATTTATTTTATGTGATTAAAATCTATATTAAAAACAAAAAAAGTCTTAAGGAAACCAACGTTGATTTACTCTGTCCTAATAACATAATATGCCAAGAGGGGGGGGGGTGTAGTGCAGCAATTGGTGTCTTGAAAGATTAACAGGGATGCCATGGAAAGGCTTGCTGCGTGTCCTCATGCTGCAAAGGTCGATGTCAAGCTCAACAAGGCATACAGGATGATTACTGGCAACCTGAAATCGACCAACCTACCACCTGTCTTCAGGATGTCTGAAATCCCTCCATCGTAGGTGATAATGAAGGCAGAGCGAAATAAGCAGAGCAACAATGATCGTCATCCCCTATTTGGACACCAAGGGGTCCTGCAGCAACTACCATCCTGCAAAAGCTTTACGACTACCACAGGCCTCAGATGAACAACATTAGCATCCTACTGCCTGCAATGGTGGGATGAATCTAATCAAAGACCAGAATAACGAGGCTCTTCCGGCACTGAAAGAAGATATCCCAGCAGGCTCTGAACTCTCCGGGAAAGAGTAGGTAACACTTAACTGGGTCCGAGCAAAGGTTGCCTAAATACAAAACAAGCTGCACAAGTAGAGCTATGTAGAAGACGCTTGATGTCCCTGTGGCACCGATGTGCAGACTATAGCATATATCAGCACAGACTGTCCCCTAAGCGAGGCATGCCAGGTTTTGGACACTGCCTGACGATGGATCTCGAGATGGAGTGCTGCTGCTGATAATGATGATGCTAATGATGATGAATCTAATGATACATAACTTTGCGTCATTCCTGTTTGCTGTGGATGGCAGAAAAAAAGAAAAAAACAAACGATGTGATTACTATCCCTCATCGTTTAGTCTCTTATCTGCAAATGCTTCCTGAAATTTCTATATGGACAATTGTATGTTTTTCCATTAAGGCTGGAAACACCAAAATGTGCATGCAGGCTTCACTGAAAATGTACGGTTCCAGGGCCTCAGTTATGTCTGTGTAATAAGAATCCTAAGGATAAACTTAGTTCTTATGACTTCCGGGGAAGATAAAAGTGGACAGTATAGGAAGACGTGTTCAGACTAAGAGATTTTGAACGTACATAGAATAGATGATAGTTCTTGGATCAGTAAATGTAAACCTGTTAAGGTTGCAGGTACTGTTCACAGGGGAAGGTCAAGGAAAACATGGAATGAAGTGATAAAAATGGGCTTCAGAGAAAGAGGGATAGATAAAGACCTGGTCAGAGATAGGTCAGTTTGAAAGTCAATTTCTTAAAGCCATCCAACATATGCCAGCATGTAAAATGGGTATAAACCAAATACAATGATGAATGGCTCTGTAATCAGGCAGCGTTGTATTCCAATATATTATTAATACTCATCACATGATCAACAAGAGGCGCCATCTATCATGTCTTTCAATAAAATGCCATCTTAAAAATATTAAAATCTCTTTATAACTATGTACATCATTCTCTTGATTCTGGATGCCAAAGAAAACGCCATGATTATCTCCCCTTTTTTTTTTTCAAGTCTTGTATCTTCAAATAATTCCTGAAGTTTATATATGGATGATTCCAAGGTAATAATTTAAAATTCTCAGATAGAGTAAAGAATTGTAATTTCTTTAAGAAAATATTTGCTTGCATTGACGGATGTGTCTGTCTGTTTATCCGACGTTTTTGGCAAATGACTTTTTCTTCCATCGGAGATCATGAATATCAAAACACAGGATTATTGATTTTTTATGTTTTTCTTTATTTGACCTTGTGATTTTAACGTCTTGGATTGATCAAGAATATTATTCCTTTTTTCTCTACCAAAGATCTATTAGACGTTACCAAAGTCTTGATATAACGAGAATGATAATGTTTCCTCAGAAGGAGGTTGAAAAGGTTTCTGCTTGCATCATTTATCACACTTCGGCAGAGAGCTCTGAGGTCAAACGTGGGTGATTAAAATAAGAAAAGAAAAACCGTGCGGCTACAATATCGAAAGATACATCTACATATAAAGGATGATAGAAAGTAGATCTTCAGTTTACCTTTGTCAGCTTCATAACTATTGCTTCCCTTGTTTTGTCTTTTGATCCTCGTATTCCCTAGAAGATGTTTCTGACAAAGAGGGAAAAATTGCTGCTCTCTGGGTCAGAGTCTATCCATCTAATATGCATCATTGACTAGTTTTTGGCCCTGAAGTGGTATTTTTTTAAATTTTACCTGCTTACACCATGTGGCTTTATGTCTTCTCTGGAGCGATTTCTATAATATATATATATATATATATATATATATATATATATATATATATATATATATATATATATATATATATATGGCGATTAAGCTACACTGAATATTCTGCGTTTCATCCACTATAGGATTCGTCAGGCTTATGCATAAGCCTGACGAATCCTATAGTGGATGAAACGCAGAATATTCAGTGTAGCTTAATCGCCATATATATTTTATAAATTACTAACTAGCTCTACCTACGTATTGAGCACTTTTGAAGTAAATACTTAAAGTTTACGCATAAATCTATACTTTCGTATATTAAATTTATGTGAGTAAATGAAGTAGTTATATATATATATATATATGACTACTTAATTGTATCACATAAATTAATATATGAAAATATAATTTTATGCGTAAATTTTCAGTATTTACTTCAACAGTGCTCAATACATAGGTAGAGCTAGGCAGTAAGTTATAAAAATATATATATATATGGCAATTAAGCTACACAGAATATTCTGCATTTCATTCTCGTGAGAATTCGTCAGGTTTATACAAATTCTCATGAGAATGAAACGTGGAATATTCTGTGTAGCTTAATTGACATATATTTTTATATCTTATAGACTCTTCTGTCGATTTGGACATATAAGCTTCATACAACAACTAAGTTGTTCAAAATCCATGATGATTTGTTTATAATGGTGCAGGCTTTGTGTAGAACCATCCACACTTTTTGGAACTACTATGACACCTAGTGAAATGTGGGTGAAAAAAAAAATCTGTGAAAGGACTAGTTACAATATTGAAAGATAGATATACTGATTTCACGAGTAACTCGTTCGTTTCTTCATGTACACATGATTCGGTAAACCTTGTGAAAGTGGTGCCAGGGTTTTGACATGACTTAATATAACATGCAGAGATTTTTTTTTAGCCTGCACGGAAATCAACCAAACATCTGCTACGAGGACAGATTAAGCTGCTATAAAGAAGGTGGACTCCCTTTACCATACTAGAAAATTACTTATTCTATATCTTTACAAAACCACAGTTCACCCATGCATGGAATATTGTTGCCACATCTGGATTGATCCATCTACTACTAGTCTCTTCCTCTTAGACAGGGTCTAAAAAAGAGTCTCCAATTTAATAGGTCCTGCACTATTGGTTAAGCTCTGACCTCTATCCCATCCTGGTGATGTTGCATCCATGTGTCTGTTTTACAAGTACTTTAATGTAACGTGTTCTAATGAACTCATCACTTGTACCCCCTCAATGCACATATTCCCGACTAAACTGACAAGTAACAAAATCCCACCTCTTTACGTTTAAAGTCCCTATATTCCGGAAAGCCTCCTACTCCAGTTTCATTCTTCAGACTGCTAGACTTAAAATTTCCTCCACGTTTCCTGCTTCCCTGACTACATATAGATGTTTAACGTAATGTGAACAAACATCTAGCTGCTCAGTCTCCCGTTAGACACGATTTCAAATAATAGCCCCTTATCTTCCAAGTGACAATATGCCAGGTGAAAAAGAATAAAAAAAAATAAAAGATTTAACAGACATGTTTCTAAATTCTTTTAGATCGGGATTAATTATGAAAAGTCTTCATTAAAGTTTGTGCCTATTTCCATTCTATGGAGGCCAGGCGCGAACGCAAACCCCACAATTTTATTATACCATCCCTATTTAAGTTAAAACATACTTATCAAAGTATTATTATGTACATCTATATCAAAAACACTTGTAAACTTTTTTTTAAATTTTTTATTTTCATACTTTGTGGACCAGGCGCGTACGCAGACCCCACAATTTTAATGAATCATCATTATGCCAGATCAAACATACCCATTCCTGTGTCTCGATACATCTTCTATCATTATATGTAATCAGTTTTCTATAATAGTCAACCATATAGGAGCCTATCCGTGACCAGACACACGCACAGACGTTCATTCAGCTTTATATTATAGATATATATACTTTGATAATATTATTTGGATTCTTCGGACTATTGACTCAAGAATAGCATTTTAGAAACTACCTAGCAAAAATACCCAGTAAACCAAGCGCAAAAGAGATAAAAACTATTGCACTAAAACGGATGGTAAGAATCTTCAAAAGATCTTGGTCGGAATGTATGAGATAGCAGGTGAGTGTCTGACATCCATTAGGATGCCACATCTCTAGCTAGAACAAAATGATTAGACTAATATATATATGATGAGTCATAGATGACGGAACACGTGTCAGTGGATAATTATATTTTAAAAACAATATATATATATATATATATATATATATATATATATTAAAAAAATGAATAAAAACTTATGCATGCTAATTAAATACATCCTTTGGTTTCAGAATTATGACTTATGATATATATATATTTATAAACTATCTGGCAGCCTGGCGTTGCCTGGTCGTACAATACGCTTAAACATGATATTTTAATTTATGCAGATTACATATGTATTATTATAGAATCAATCCTCTATTGAATATTATATATTACAGGGAATAATTTGCCGTGTGGACTAATTCACAAAAAAAATATTAAAACTAATAATGATAATGTCGTTCATCAAATTCTGTCTGTTTGTTTACAATATCACATCAGCTGATATTTGCGCTTAACAATGAATGCCCTGGAAAAGTCACTTCTGATAAATGTTTAGTTTTAAAATATGCAAACTAAGAAATGATTTGCAGTGATTTTAAATGTTACCTTTTATTTTATCATATATTAAACTCATTAATAAGAAAAAAATTAAAATAAAATGGTGAGATACTTCAACAGGGCTTGAACAGGGGATCATTCGATCTGTAGTTCAATGCTTTACCACTAAGCAATATCTCTAGATTATAATAAATCTGTTGTTTTTTTTTTTTTATTTTTATTTTATTATCTCCATTTACCGGTGTAACATAAAATATTCCCCTGTAAAAAATATTCTTTTTATCGATAAGAGAAAATCTATTTTTAAAATCGGATTTTTTTCTGTACTTATCAGATGAATTTCTGTACAAAACATATATAAGATCATTGCCAGACATAAATTAACTTTGTATGATATTTTCAAAAGATAGGCTCAGCCGTTTCGGAACCTATGAGGAAGGAACGCACACACAAAGTGACTTTTATATAATAGTAGAGATGTATATTAATAAGAATCTTTGCAATCAAGTAAACAAGTTATAGTAATTTTCTCTTCCTTTGGTAAAGTCGTGGTGGGAGTAGATAGCCCTATTATTGATGTAAATCTTTGTAGTCATGGCAAAGCTGGACCTTTTCAACATGGTTGCTGCCGTACTCATCATTTACCAAAATTGTTGATGACAAAGAAAAGAATAAAGGAACATCTTCGGAAATTGCATAGATGACAAAGATTTCAGTCGCCTTGGCCGGCAACGATTCTTGTCTTTGTAATTGTACCACAATCAAGAAGAAAACAAAGACGCTGGAAATTTGTGAGAAATAATAGTGGAAAAAAATTCAAGGCGAATAATGAATAGCATAGAAGTATAAGTGAACAAGAACGGACCGGTTTTTATGATGCGTTCCTTCAATCTGCGCATCTAGCGATAAAAAAAAATGCTTTTTCAAAATGAAGAGTGATACATCTATAGGCTGAACGACTAGGACACAAAGCATGCATGCATGTTAAATTCTTTTATTTTGCATTTATTTGCATCCCCACCAGAATAAAATTCGATACAGGTCGTTCTTAATGGGGGGGGGGGAGAAAACCAGCTCCTGCAAAAAAGGGGCAAAAATGCAAATTGCCTTAGTATAGAAGGATTCCCCTACACTGACTAAGGGCAAATTCACCTTAGTGTAGCATCAGAACAGATACTACAGTTGGCTTTTTTTTAGTTTTCTCTGACTGCAAGAACTTAGACACCAGGGTCAGAAGAAGGATTGAGACGTGTGGAGAAGCACTCTGATCTACAAAAAGTGCTTGGGCCGTCCCGTCAGCGTTCCTCAGTAATGGTGCCTTAGGAAATTAGCAATAAACTAACCACTTCTCAAACAGAGAAGGCAGGCATGAAAGGGTGGACCTCCTAGAACTGCACAGAAGTAAAATCCTACTGCAAAATCAACAGAGACCATATCATTACAGGAATGGTCTAATCTCTGTTGATTTTGGGGTCTGAGAATAAATATCCCTAGCCGGTGGATACTACACTTGAATCTGAGCCTGAAGGCCAAAGACCTTTTCAAACTTAAATGTGAAGATCCGAGTTAAATGCTATTATTTTAAACTTAAATGCGAAAAAATAAATTAAATGCTATTATTTCAAACTTAAATATGAAGAAATAAATTAAATGCTATTATTTCAAACTTCTATAACAGTTACAGCTATCATTACTAATCTACCTGTTCAACCCAATTAACTCATATCTTTGAATGGCTTTTGGCTTTGATAAGTCGTTACTCGTTTGTAAAAAAGAATGTCTCCATGAGCATGACCCCTAATTCACAATGGCCCCCTTTATGTCTCAGTGGCAATGTGTCTTGTTTAGGAGTTTTTGTTTCCCTCCCCACCATGGCAATGTGACACAAGGGTCGAATAGTAGAATAAAAAAATCAACACCCCTGAGAAGGCGCACTCTAACCCACAAAATAATGCCTGTGCAGTCCCATCATGTGATTAGTAATAAACTAACTCCTTTTCAAAGAGAGAAGGAAAAGAATGGGAAAGTGAATCACCTAGAACTGCGCAGGATCAGCAACATACCCCTAATGAACAGGAAAAAGTATATTTCAGAAATGGCAGAAACTCTGTTAATTTTGGTGCTGAGGAGTGGGGTGAGGGATGCCACGGCTGGGGTTTTGTGACCCGGAACTAGGGATGTGCTTTGTTTTGGGTGAATAAGAGAAAAAGCAATTTTTTTTTCAAATGGGGTATTATTCATCTAACACAAACTTAATTTTAAATCGACTGGCTCGTCAAATGGACGAAGCTTTTCATATACTTACTTGGACACATCTTCAAACGTTTCATGAAAGACAGACAATGAACTCGTAAATTATCTCTTCCTAATGAACTTTAAGGCAATTTCTTTGGTTTTGCAGGAGAGAATATATTCTGATTGCATAGAAATATTAAATAGTAAAAGTGTTCTCACTGTTTTTGTATGCTTTTATCCGTAAATATTATTTTAGGTAGAAAACAAAGTACATCATATGACGTCTATATCTATCTGTATACAAACACTAAAAAGGATTTTGCTGTCTTTTTGGTCCTCACGCACATATGAAGACATTAGTAAACCCAGTTGCTCCTATAATCATTCCAGTAACTATAGGAGCAACTGGACTAATGAAAATGGATTTCAAAAACCACCTGGCAAACATACCCGGTTAACCAAGTGCAAAAGAGAGTCAAACAATTTCACTTATAGGGACGATTAGAATCTTTAAGAGATCTCTCGAATGGAATATTTGAATTAGCAGGTGAATGTTTGGCATCTGGTAGGATGCCCCATCTTCAGCATGAACAAGTTAATAAATTCATATTCTACATTTTTTTTAAATTGACATAAGCAATACTGAAGCAATCTAAGTTGGATTAAATCTGGCTAAAGGTAATAAGACAGTCATTAGTAGAAAGGGGAAGAAAAAAAAAAGAGACCTCTCGGTTGGAATATCTGAATTAGTAGGTGAATGCTTATATAAGAGTAGATGAATATATGGTATCCGGTAGGATGTCTCGCCCCCAGCTTGAATAAACTGATGAGAAAATTGAAAAAAAAAAAAAAAAAGGATGACGCCAGACCATTAAAATAGAGCTAAAAAATGAGGTCGCTAGTACTCCTTCATGCAAATAACTCATCAAGTGAGCCCTCTCTTAAGTTTTTATGTATCATTTTCACGCTTTCTCAATGTATCTTAATCCCCACGCTGTTCTTATTCTAATACTATAAATAACTCTCACTTCTACCCCCCCCTCTCTCTCTCTCTCTCTCATTTTTGTTAGCTTCTTTCCAGGAGTCTAGACACAGGGTTAAATGTAGGTTTGAAAGTGTTTCTGTAGAATGAAGCGGAATCAGACTAGTTCACTCTACAGAAACACTTTCATGAAACCCACACTTGACCTTGTGACCCTGATAAAGAACCAAATAGAATAAAATAAAGAGAGAGACCGAGAAGCGAGAGTGACAGATAGTATTAAAATAAGTGGGAGAGGGTGGAAATTATAGAAAACTTAATACTCTCTTTATTAACAGTAAAAGGTGACGAAGACAGAAAAAAATATAGTTTATTATACTTAGGAGGAAATAGCATCACCACAAGTAATACTAGCTACTGTAGAGAAAAAGAGAAAGGGGTGGGGGAGAATATATTGAGCAGAAAAAGAATAATTTCGTTTTGACCGTTTATCCTCCCTACTTCCGCTTTCACACAGAAGGGACATTGTGCGTCTGTCTCCGCTAGTCCCCCCTCATAAAATGTTTGCAACAAATACTCGCCTAGCTGAAACAACTGCTAACAACTTTTCTCACTCTCTATATGTGTTCAAAACGAAAATTCCATGGGCAAAGTTTCTTTCCTAGAACATGTGTTTGCTTTCCGGCTGAGCATAATATGGTTGTCTTCAAGTCTAATGCGAATAAATTCATATTAAGTCGTCTATTTAGATAATCTAACTTTACCTAAGTTCCGTCGTGACTGATCTTGTTTTTTCGTCATCTACGTAACACTTAATCCAGGTTTGTTTTACAATTCACAGAGGTACGAAAATGTAGTAAAAAAATCAAATGTATAACAAATAAATATCAAATGCAAGATAAGTTACTCTTCTACCTATCTGAAAAAGCTTTTAGTGGTTTTCTCACTTTAAAATGTTTATTCGGTTTGAAAAAAAAAACATATAGTGTTGAGCGTTAGGTGAGAACCTGAAAAATGGCCATGAATTGACGCCTAAATATTTCAAGTCTTGATAATGACTAAAAAAATTTATATGAAATACTGTTAGAAATACAACCAATATATGTTACCGTGACATATATTGATTGGGTTCCTGAAAATAAATTTTTCCAGATAGGTAGAAGAGTAACTTATCTTGCCTTTGATGACATTTATTTGTTATACATTTGCTTTTTTTATCACTTTTTCCATACCTCGGTGGATTGTAAAACAAACCCCTCAACCCTTATCCTTGAGTGGCCTCCGGGCTTTGAAAATGATTGATCCTCCATGCAATGTGTTTTTTTTAATGACTTTGCTAATTCACTTTTCCCCTGATTCAAATAATCTGACCTAAGCTCAACGGGCGACTCGATGGGTCACATCTACTCAAGTAACTTTCTGAAATTATTTGATCACTTCCTGGTCGAAATGTCGAACTCGCATTTCCTGTGCATTCCAATACATAAGATTCATTTTTTTTTCATTCTTACACATGTTTCGTTTTTGTTGTTTTTATTTCCCTTTCTCATTTTGTATTGCGCTCATGTGTGTTCACATCATTCCTTTTTTTTTTTTTTTTTTTTTTTACATTTTGACATTTCCCTCTTGTTAAGAGTTTCTCCATTCAATATATCTGCCTTCTTGTCGTAACACTGCATCCAATTCAATGTATCCAATATTCATTTACAAATCGACTCTCTACATTTATTAAAAGCTTTTCACTATATATACACACATATATATATATATGTATAGTTTCCACTATATATATATATATATATATATATATATATATATATATATATAGTGAAAACTATATATATATATATATTGTATATTGTATATACATAGATAGTGAAAACTATATATATGTAATTGTATATATATGTATGTAATTGAAATACGTAAGTTTACGTTTAAAAGCCAATATAACGAAGATTTTTTTTAAATAAACATTTATTTGTTTAAAATCAAACATTTCAACGATCATAACGTCTTCTTCAGAATTATCATAATAATAAAAAAAAACATAAACTGGTCATGACCACGAAGAAAACGTTTAGGCGTTCATCAATGCAATATGGCTGTTCCTGCGCTACGAAACAGGTGCTGTCAAAAATTAAACATTTTAACATGCTGAAAGAAATAAACGGCCAGATGAATAACATCTTGGAATTTTGAATATAGACTTTTTGTCATATATATATACAGTGTAACCCCGATATCAGAGACCCGAATATAAGAAAGATTTTATCTAGTCCCAAATCAGAGCCTGTGGTAATCTACAGTGTAACTCGGATATAAGTGTAACTCGGATATAAGAGAGGCGTAGAGACCGGCACAGAAGTCTCTTATATCCGGGTTATATTATATATACACACACACACACACACACACACACACACATATATATATATATATATATATATATATTAGTGATGAGACGATTCTAATATTTTTCCCGATTCCGATACAATTACCGATTCCGATTCTTTATAAATCTCTAAATATTTAACTATATAGTTGAATTTGTTTTTTATCTGATTACCGTAAAAACACACATGTTAAATGTGCAAATGTTTTCCTAAACGTAAAAGTATACTTGTGGAGGGCGATCTATCGATTTTAACTTCACTGGTTGTTTTAAATCAATTAATATTTATTTCATCATTATTACCAGCAATGGAAGATTTAGCAAAAAAATAAATAACAAATAAAAAAGACAATTAAAAGAATCGTTTTGGCAACGGAAAATCATTACAAATTTTTCCGATTCCGATACCTTCAAATATTCCGATTTTTCTGATGCCCGATTTCGATTAATCGTCCCAACTCTTTATATATAATGCACTAATGTTTCCCGAAAGGATGAAACACTATAGTGTCTGTAGTTATTAAAAAAAAAAAATTATTCTAGTGTGTATATATATCTATAATATAAAGCTGAATGAACGTCTGTGTGTGTGTCTGGTCACGGATAGGCTCCTATATGGTTGACTATTATAGAAAACTGATTACATATAATGATAGAAGATGTATCGAGACACAGGAATGGGTATGTTTGATCTGGCATAATGATGATTCATTAAAATTGTGGGGTCTGCGTACGCGCCTGGTCCACAAAGTATGAAAATAAAAATTTTTTTAAAAAGTTTACAAGTGTTTTTGATATAGATGTACATAATAATACTTTGATAAGTATGTTTTAACTTAAATAGGGATGGTATAATAAAATTGTGGGGTTTGCGTTCGCGCCTGGCCTCCATAGAATGGAAATAGGCACAAACTTTAATGAAGACTTTTCATATCTATCTGCGTAAGTATACTTTGATAATTATGTTTCAGTTTGAAGAAATATGGTATAGTAAAATTATGGGGGTGTTCGTTCGCGCCTGACCTCCATAGAATGGAAATATGTCACAAAGTTTAACAAGGTTTTTTAATCTCGATCCACAGAATATTGTGATAAGTGTTTCAGTGTGAACAGGTATGGTATAATAAATTATTGGGTTTATCTATTTTATTTTTACTTTCATCATATTTTGCTTTGGTTTTGATACCCCCAAATTCGAAGCTATGTCTTTACAACCCTTCCTTTTCATAACCTATCATACTTTCATAAATCAGAGTCCATTTTCTGTAGGCTATTTTTGAACCCAGTCAACGACGGGTACTTTTGCTAGTATATATAAGTATGTATAGTTGTATACACGCATATTTTGTGCGTGTATAATATATATATATATATATATATATATATATATATATATACATGTATGTGTGTATAGTTGCATATACGCATCTTTTGTGCGTGTATATATATATATATATATATATATATATATATATATATATATATATATATATATATGATGAAAATAATGGAAATAGTATTCCACCAAAATAGAGAAATAAAATACGGTTTGTTCCTTTTTATTTCTTTCTCTCTCTCTCTCTCTCTCTCTCTATATATATATATATATATATATATATATATATATATATATATATATATATATATATATATATATATATATACAGGGTGACCCAAAAAAGCAAAATCTTAATGGACGCCATCTAGAACATATGTTGTAGAACGGGAGAAAAAAGGCCAAAGGTCCTAGTGTTTTGATGTAATGTTTTGAATATAATAAACTAGTTATGACCAAAGTTTCATTTCATTCGGACAAAACACCAAGAAACGGGGCCCTAATTAGAATGGGGCCATTTTTTTAGGGTCACCCTATATTATACACGCACAAAAGATGCGTGTATGAACACACATACTTTCCAAAAAGGATCGTTTGTTTTTTCACCCATTTTCATATTCGTCTGTCTTATCGTGTTAACGTAAATATTTAAAGGCTTTTTTCTATCTTTAATGCGGATGTGTTTGCTTCGCTAAAATAAAATAGAAATAATAAATAATGAAAAAAAGGAATCCAAACAGTTTGACTGATCACATTGCCAAATCTAAGAGGCACCTAAGATTGAACCCCCTCATCTCCGACCACCCACCCCACCTGCCGACCCAATCTATTAGAGAAA
The DNA here is from genome assembly GCF_053919585.1 of Euprymna scolopes. Lineage (NCBI taxonomy): Eukaryota > Metazoa > Mollusca > Cephalopoda > Sepiida > Sepiolidae > Euprymna > Euprymna scolopes. Next base: position 72,263,521 of record NC_136500.1, on the reverse strand, counting down.
ACAACATCCTTACAACTTCACTAGAACGTTCTCCATTTATCAAGGTTAGAATAGAAAAGAGGCGAAAGACGAATGGGAAACACCGACAAGTCATCTTTATCTGTTGATTACAACAACAATAACAAAAACGACACTGAATACAAAATAAATAAATAAATAAAAACCAATAAGACACGAATGGAGTTTCGTAAGATATGCCTGGTTGTTCTGGAAGAGTAGCGACGGAAATGTTACTAAAAATGGGATGCAACAGCAGAACAGCACTATAATAGTGGATTTCGGAAAACGAAAAAAATCGATTTAAAAAAATCAAAAACAATGGTATCTTATTGACTTTTTGTGCCAATTCTTGGCCTTTTGGTCAAGATCAAAGTGTAGTATCTGTTCTTCGGATGCTGCACTTCCATTTCTTGTTCTCTTTCGGTGGAGGAGAAATCCTTCACGACTGAGACAATTTTTATTTTTGTACCTTTTCTCCACGTTAAAAAACGACCCTGGTGTCTAACTCTGTCCCGTGGGGAGGCATAGTAAATAGGTACACTAAAAGCAATGATACCTAATTAATTTACATGTCAGAAGTATTTAAATATTATCGCATTATTATAAAAACATACACACACAAGCTTTCGATTTTTATCGTAAAAAAAATCCCTTTCCATATTTCTTTTGAAACACGTGACATAATAACAAGGGAAATAACTCAGATACGCTAAAAACAAGAAGTAACTCTTATTTATGATTGTTAACGCATAATGTATTAAAAAACTGGCAATAGTTACACGCTATTTACTTCCCCTTGCAATTACCCAGTATTTTTTTTTTTAGCCAAACATTTTATTTTCGCTAATTTTCGTCTAAAAATTTTTTTTCCTACCTAATCGTTTTTCGTAATTTTTGGATATATTCATATTGTAATATTACAATTAGATAGAGATTAATAGTTTGCCATGAAATTCAATATTCAAAATTTCGTATTTTCACTATTATAGTGTAGTTAGTTGTACCAAAAATTGAAACATGACAAACTAATAAAAAATATTTCAAACCGAAGGATGCCAGATCAACGAAAATGTTATTTCAAAATGAATCACAACAAACCGAAGAAATGCTGCTTCAAATATAAGCACGACAGACTAAGGTAAATGCTATTTCCAACTTAAGCATGACAAACCCATAAAAATGCTGTTTAAATGTTTAGGATGACAGACGTATCGTTAGCAAACTGAAGTGGGCCAAACTAGCCGCCAGTACAAATAGACAGAGCCTCTCAGCAAGGTGTTTAGGCGTACCTAGAATAAGATACGCCCATTCAATCTATGCTCTTAGCAATTAAAATGATATTTCAAACTTAAGCATGACAAAAAATTATCTTATTTTAAACTTCTACAGACTTTCTTGTAGACATAGAAAGCAAGAATGGTAATCTATTAATATGCAAGACAAGGGAGGTAGCTTGGCTGGAGCTGCTAGAAGCAGCTTATCCTGCCTCGACAGAGTTCAAAACAGACTTCGTAGCTTAGTGGGGGATGCCTTTTTCTCTTCCCTGCAACCTCTTTCCCACAGAAGAGGTTGCGAGCCTGTCTCTGCTTTATCGTTATTTCCATGGCAGGTGCTCGTCTGAGCTTCAATCTATGCCCCCCCCTCACCAAACTTTCACGAAAACACTCGTCTAGCCAGAGCCACTACCAATAGTTTCCCACACTCTTTATCTGTGCCTAAACCTAAATATAGATTCCATGAGCAGAGCTTCTTTCTTAGAACTGCACGCATGTGGAACTCTCTTTCGTTGGCCTGCTTCCCAGCTGACTACAGTCTGTCTTCAAGTCCAATGTAAACAAGTTCTTGATGAACCGTCCCCCTATGTAATTCAACTTACAAAAATCCCACTATCTATGTTAAAAACGCTATAAACACATTGACTATTGTATACCCATTAACCCTTATCGTCGAGTGGCCTCCGGGTCTTGATAAGTGAGGGATCCTGTGTTGAAAAAGGAAGGGTGTAATCTAGTAATATGCAAGAAAAGGGAGGTAATCTTTTAATACACTTTTATAACCTTCAGACAGCCTCTTATAGAGATGGTTGGTCGTATCTAAATAAAATGCGTCCATTCGATCTGTGCATTAAACTATAAAAATGTTGTGTCTGTACAGAATTTCTAACAGGACCCTCCATCTAACGGATGGTGTTAGCATACTCTGATTCCATCAGTCATGACTGAGTAGAAGTCTTAATTTGCAGTTGTATTCTTAGTTATCACCTGCACTGAGATTTAAACCTTCAACCTCCAGAAAAATGTCACTTAAAACTGAATTTTACTTAGTACTTTATCTGTCACACCACAGGTTCTTGAAGAAGATTCGGAGGTTACACCAGCCGAAACGTTGTGAGAATAACCTTCGAGGTCTAATATAATCCAAACAATAGAAATTTTCAATCCTTATCTAAAAAATTCAGAAACATAATATAAAAATGCTAGTTACAACTTAAGCGTGACAAATCATCGAAAATGTCATTTGAAAATGAAGCATGACGAATGAACGAAATTGTTTTTCACATTGAAGCCTGACTAAGCAATCCAAACGCATTGAAAAACTATATTTTTAGATATGTTTTCGTATGAGATTCTATTATTATTATTATTATTATTATTATTATTATTATTATTATTATTATTATACGTTTTGATCCAAAATGTTCAAAATTTATAAACTGTTGACTTAAAATGAATGTTTTATGCCAAATTGATGGTTGAATATAGTTAAATTTGTGTTCATTTTTACAGTAAATACTAATCCCTATTGATTCTTAACTGTGCATCAAACGGACACCATAATACCTAGTTTGCTGCACCTTATCCTAACAAAGGTCCATAAAAATTTCCAGACCGGCCAAGTAGTTTCTGAGAAAGCTTCTAGAATAAATGTTGTATTGTGGTTACTAATCCCTAGTGTTCCTAACTGTGCATCGAACAGATATCATAAAACTCAGTTCACTGGACTTTATAACAAAGGTCTACACAAAATCTCAACCAGATCGGCTCCGTAGTTTCTGAGAAAAAGTGAAACGGACAGACACACAGACTAAAAGAAATATAACATAGATTACTATTGCTACTACTTCTTTTCAGTAATTGTTTCGTTCCTTTCGAAGGGAAATCATCTGATGCACATTTTTAGATAAAGGCTTTTTGTATATTCCGGATAAGTATTAGGTTCTTTGCGAAGCAACGTCTAATTTTCCGGAAGAGAATAACTTTCTCCTGCCACTAAGAATTCAAAATAAAGTCTATATTCGAAGAATCCAATCCGACAGTAATAGCCATGGTAAGAAGCCATCTTTTCAAAGGGATTTTTAGCCGTGATTCATTGTTTAAAGAATTCGGGATTTTTCATGACTAGAATTTTCGATGATGCTGAAATTTTTATTTTTATTTTTATTTTTATTTTTTATGCTATAAAATGTTTTCCAACGAAAAATGTAGAAGAAAAAAAACAAAAAAAAAACGTTTGCAATGATTTGAATAAATGAAACTGTAAAGATACTGAATTGTGTTAAAAAGAATCGGTGGTGAAAATAAGGGTTGAGGAGTTTGTCGGTTAAGTGATGATTGACGTCAGTGATGGAATGGGAAAAATATTACGTTCTAGCGGGAGAAAAGAAAGAATCGTTCCAGCCAAGGCATGAAGCCACTTGATAATAAGGAGATAAAAATAAAAAAAAAATTTTTTTCAAAGTCAAAAACTAACCAATGATAAATGTTAGAAGGATAGATTCCAACCCAGAAAACAATAATTCTTTCCCCTTTGTCAGAAACATCACTTGTGGAATGTGAAGAGTTTGAAAATTAATTTCTTTAAGCCATCCAACACATGCCAAAACGTTATGATATTTAATAGTAAAATCTATGCGAATACAAAGATGAAAAGGTTTATCGAATGTCATCTTTTATTCAAATAGTTTTTACTATCATGTTTCTTTTAATTAATCCCCCTTTCCTTCCTCCACTTTTTTATGTATTAATTGACCCCCGCCCACCACCACCCGACTCGACATGAGTCCATTCATTTCCTTTAAGGCATTAATAAAATTTTGTATCACAAAAAATCTGTGGAGAGTTGTATGTTTTGGGTTCGATTCTAGTTGATAGCTCCCAAATCATATATATACATACATATGTAATTTAGTTTTGATCTTACTACTATATATAAAGTTCAATATAATACTCGATAGAGAATTGTCTCTATCATAATAAATATGTAATCTGCATGAATTAAAATATCATATTTAAGCGTATCTTAAGGCCAGGCAACGCCGAGCGGCCGGCTAGTTTGATGATGAATGCCTCTATGATCAGGTAGCGTTGTATTCCAATACAGTATTAATACTCACTAGCAGGACCTGTGGAAATTCCACAGGGGACTCGTTCATATGTAATATATTGATGTTAGCATTCTGTAGATGTTCAGCGTTAATGGAGAAGCTCTGATATTATTGTAGCTTTTTTGTTAAAACTGCAAAAGTATTTATCTAAGCTAGCACGAACGCCCGGCAAAGCCTGGTTGTAAAGTACGTTTAAATATGATATTTTAATTCTTGCAGATTTCGTATATATTATTATCGAGTTCTATCGATTTTTAAATATATATATATATATATATATATATATATATTTCTAAATATATATATATATATATATATATATATATATATATATATATATATATATATATATATATATATATATATGACTTGGGTGCATTAGCTTGAATAGAAACCGAAATAAAAACTTATGAATATATATATATATATATATATATATATATATATATATATATATATATATATATTTAATTCGAGTTCCTTCAGCCATAATCGAAACCAAAACCAAAACTTATGAAGATTTCTTCATAAAATTATTTATAAAAAAAAATAGATGACTTAAGTGCCATCAGCTATAATCGAAACCGAAACCAAAACTTATGAAGAATTCTTGGTAAAATTATTTATGATGAATGTACATAACAATTAAGTTACTCGAATATAAGCGTGACACAGAAAATAACACACGCTAGCATATTAATATATAGATAAGATAATTAACAAATAAACAAATGTCTTTCAATAAAATGCCATCTTAAAAATATTAAAATCTCTTTATAACTATGTACATCATTTCCTTGATTCTGGACGCCAAAGAAAACGCCATGATTATCCCTCTTTTTTTTTTCAAGTCTTGTATTTTCAAATAATTCCTGAAGTTTATATATGGATGATTCCAAAGTAATAATTTAAAATTCTCAGATAGCATAAAGAATTGTAATTTCTTTAAGAAAATATTTGCTTCCATTGACGGATGTGTCTGTCTGTTTATCCGACGTTTTTGGCAAATGACTTTTTCTTCCATCGGAGATCATGAATATCAAAACACAGGATTATTGATTTTTTATGTTTTTCTTTATTTGACCTTGTGATTTTAACGTCTTGGATTGATCAAGAATATTATTCCTTTTTTCTCTACCAAAGATCTATTAGACGTTATCAAAGTCTTGATATAACGAGAATGATAATGTTTCCTCAGAAGGAGGTTGAAATGGTTTATGCTTGCATCGTTTATCACACTTCGGCAGAGAGTTCAGAAGTCAAATGTGGGTCATTAGAATAAGAAAAGAAAAACCGTGCGGCTACAATATCGAAAGATACATCTACATATAAAGGATAATAGAAAGTAGATCTTCAATTTACTTCTGCTTCCCTCATTTTGTCTTTTGATCCTCACATTCCATGGGTAATGTTTATGACAAAGAGGGAAAATTGCTGCTTTCTGGGTTAGCATCTATATAATATGTATCATTGGCTACCTTTGATCCTGAAGTGAAATTTTTGTCGTTTAATTCCTCACACCAAGTGGTTTCATGTCTTGTCTGGAGCGATTTCTCTTTCTCTCTCTCTCTCTCTCTCTCTCTCTCTCTATATATATATATATATATATATATATATATATATATATATATATATATAGAGAGAGAGATATATATATATATATATATATATATATATATATATATATATATATATAGAGAGAGAGAGAGAGAGAGAGAGAGAGAGGGGGGAGAGAAGGAGGAAGAGAGAGAGATTCACCCATCGATTTCAACATAAGCTTCATACAACAACTAAAATTTGTCCAAAATCCACACAGATATTTTAACTCCTTACATTAAGTACCTTCACACTTTCTCTGGGTCAATTTCTAATAAACACATATATATATATATATGTTAAAGTGATCAAACAACATCTACAATACAGCTTTAAAAATAGTGAATACTATGGAAATCAAATATAAACAACAAAACACATATAGTTGTAATAAAACTAAAATAGACGAAAAAGAAATATAATTTGGTATACACCACCCGATAACCAAATGTTAAAAACCAAACTCAGCAAAAAATCTTTAACCTCGTCGAAAAATACTTCCCCCGTAACAAACCCTCACACAAAATTTTTAACAAAAACATAAAACTGCACTATAGTTGCTACGAAAACCTAGAGATGATAATTAAAGCACACAATACTAATAACATAACAACAACAAAAATTATAGGAAGAATATAAATAGAAACAATACTGACGCAAATCCTAACAAAATTGAAAACACTGTTAATGAACAATAAAAATTGTAACTGTAAAAATCAGAAATATGCCCACTACAAAATAAATGTCTAACCAAAAGCATTGTTCACCAAGTTATAATCATGGGCGGGTATATGATGAGATTAAAAAATTAAAACTTGTGATTTCTGCTGCTGACGTACGTCTATGACAGGAGTTGCTTTCTTAAGAGTTCTACACCGTCAATATCTGCAACAGAGAGATGAAGCTTTCAGGTCATGAAGTTCAGTCATCATAACACCGCAATTTGCAATCCCGTCTGATTCATTCAGGCAGAATAAAAAATAGAAAGCATTACTTTCAGAGGGTCTCTTATGTGTGTGTGTGTGTGTGTGTGTGTGTGTGTGTGTGTGTGTGTGTGTGTGTGTGTGTGTGTACTAACAAGAAGATCCATTGTTGCTCGGGATTGAATGATGATTAATGAATATTTCACACTTACATATTTTTATTGCCATCGAAATCGATGAAATCGCCCATTTTCCGATTAAATCGATTGATTGCCTGCTCTAAAATTCTTTTATTTTTTAAATTACATGTAGTGGTATAAAGATGCTGGAAGTGCTCCCCGTTGACATCTATGCATTTCTGGTCACGTTTAACAATGTTTGCAGATATTGCCTGTAGATCTTCTCTGGTGATTCCCCTGATAGCATTGGTTATGTTCTCCTTTAGTTGGTCTAGATTGTGAGGATTATTTGCATAAACGTTTTGTTTTAAAATCCCCCAAAGACAAAAATCACATGATGACAAGTCCAAGGAACATGATGACCATAACCCTTTGCTTATTGTTCTCTCTTCCATAAACATGTCATAAACTCATGTCAGTGATCTGTGAGATGTGTGGCATGTAACGCCATCTTATTGCAAAAGGAATTGCATTTTGTCTTGTGGTGTCAGTTGGTCGCTAAGAGAAAGATTAGAGAGATCGGATTACTTTTAAGTGGGCCGCTTAAATTGAAAAAAAAAATTAATCAGAGGAAGATTAGAAAGCTCGAGCTATTTTGAAGTGTGCCACCCTGTATATAAGTGATGGGACGATTTCTATATTTTTCCAGATTTCAATACAATTACCAATTCTGTACTAAATTCCTGATTCCAACTCTATCTTTATCAATCTTTAGATATTTAAGTAAAAATTGTTATTTTTCCTGATTACCATAAATCACGTGTTAAATATGCATACACTTTCTCAAACATAAAATCACACTTGAGCGTGTGTGTGTGTGTGTGTGTGTGGTGATCTATAGATTTTAGTTTTACTGGTAGTTTAAAATCAACTAATATTTATTATTATATCATTACTACCACCAATGGAAGATAATTAAAGGAATCGTTTTTGGCATTTTGAAAAATACGTACAACTTTTTCCAATTCCGATACACCCCAAAAGTTCAGATCTTTCTGATTCCCGATCCTGCTTAATCATCCCAACACTAATATATATATATATATATATATATATATATATATATATATATATCTGTAGAAATATATTTCTTATAATATATATCAATCCTTATTCAAGAAGCTCAATGTAATTACAGAGCAATATATATATATATATATATATATATATATATATATATATATATATATATATATATATTGTTTTTAAAATATAATTATCCACTCGGGGTACCAAATTGGTTAAAGGGAAAATTATTCTTAACTCGCATTTAGGTAAAAATGCACTTTCGTAAATAATTGAATTCATTCAAAACGTATCGCAAAAACAAAAACAAATAACATCTATACACACACACACACACACACACACACACACACACACACACACACATATATATATAGATAGATAGATAGATAGAGAGGGTGGGGAGATTGATAGATATATACTGTATATACTTCCATTTGATCGTGTGTGTGTGTGTGTGTGTGTGTGTGTGTGTGTGTGTGTGTGTGTGTGTGTGTGTGTGTGTGTGTGTGTATATGCCTCCTTCCATGGACGACGAAACACGTGTTAGTTCAGATCTTTCCGATTCCCGATTCTGATTAATCACCCCAACCCTAATATATATATATATATATATATATATATATATTCTGGTTACCTGCATTTCAATGACCTAAGGAAAGAAGCAGTCCACAATCGTAATTTTTGTTTATCTTTTTCTATTTCGGCGAATGTCTATATTTTCTTCACTATATTACACGTGTTTTGCAACCCATAAAAATACTGCCTTTAGTCTGTATGCATTTCAGAGATCAACATATCTATCAGTATAAATGAAACAGTGGGTGTCTGCCTTGCCTTTGTATAAATATTTAACCGATAAACTCTTCAGCTATAAATCATACAACACTGAAATTAACAGAGAATAGTAATCATACAACAAGGATGGTTATTAAATGGATGGATAATACATACAGACATATATCAGCAATTTTAAATGCAAAAATGTTCAACTTGCCAACATATTTTTACTTCTTTCTGCACATGCCCATATTCAATTCATTTCTTCAAGTTGTTCAACATCACATCTTTCTTACCTATCTCTCGACAGCTACTTTGGTAGGGAATGCAGCTGGGGCACTAAATGTTTTGTTTTTATTCTAGCTAATAGTACCAAAGTCATTATTTTTTTAACTTTGGCGATCACTACTGTATATTAGGTACAATATAATATTCAATAGAGAATTGGCTCTTCTATATATATAAAAGCCAAACGTCTGTGTGTATGTATGTATGTTTGTTTGTAATGCTAAAACTTTTGAAAGACGGAACCAAACTTGACAAATATCATATCGAAGCCCCATCACCCGGATGACAAATATCGAAATTTCACGTCAAACGGATCACTAGAAGTTGGTCAACTGATCAGTTATCTTCGAGGGGGGCCCCCAAAAAACCTGTGATTAACGCTAAAACTTGAGATGAAAGATTCCTCTCCCCTAAGAATAAAACATATGTTCAATATCTGCTTTTGTTTTTTCATTGTTTATACGGTCCCGAGCAACGCCGGGTAGCCCTGCTAGTCTATATATATAAAAGCGAAAATTTATGTATGTATGTATGTGTGTATGTTTGTGTGTCTGCTAAAAACTTTCGACAGACACAACAAAAATTCACAAACTCGGTATCATATTGACGCTCCATCCTTCGCTCAAAAAATATCGAAAAGTTGGCCAAAAACGTTGATTTTTTCACCCCGAAATCGACAATTAGCGACAGTAGGGGGGGGGGTCAACAAAAACGGCCCTCTCAACTGGTTCTACGCATGCGTCAGATGACCTGATTTACTTTAGATAGTTGAAACACTGGAGAAATTTCATGTACGTCGCGTTAGGTCAGTTGATTAGTGCGTTGGTTCATTATCTAAACGTTTTCGGTTTGAATCGTGGTGTGAGATGTCTTTTTTTTTTTTCGATTTTTTAAATTTAAATATTGAACCAGTGTTATTTAAGTCATTTTTCACGTAACGTTCGTTTTTCTGTTTTTTTGGTTTTTTTACTTCGCTTATCAACCCCCGACCATACACCCAAAAACACCCGGGTACCCACCGATTTTTTTAATTCTAATATCGAAACAGGCTTATTTAAGCCATTTTTCACGTTTTCTGTTTTCATCGTTCGTTTGCCTTACGTTAGTTTTTTTTTGTGTTTTCCCCCTCCCCGCTTAAGTGTTAATGTTGTTTTATTTTTTTACTTCACTTATAACAAACAAACCTGGTCATTGACGTCGTTGTCGTCGTCGTCGTAACGCTCGACGACTTTCGGGCACACACCTGTCAATTTGGTTCTTACTTAAATAAATTCAAACATCTTTCACTAACTCATTCTGGTTGGCCGATTTTATTTTCAAACTTCGCCTCAGGGCTTCGGGTTCGATCCTACCCCCCCCCCCCCCCGAGTTCTTTTTTTATTTAACACCACACACACCTACAGATACCCGGGCAATGCTGGGTACCCCCGCTAGTTAATAATAAATACAAAATCTGCTTTATATATATGTATATATATTCAAACACATCTGCTTGAACACGGTAGAGTTATTCTTTTTTTGTGATCTTTCTGGATATCTTTTCCATTTGCCGAGCAGTCTTTTTTATTTCGACAGACATGTTATATAAAATGTCGCCCCAAATCGCTCCTGATGATAATCGGATGCACCGATAGAAAGTGCTTGAGAAGAATATGACTGAACAACAACTTTTGGGCGCCATTTTATATAACATGCCTGCCGAAATTAAAAAGACCGCTCGGCAAATGGAAAAGATATCCAGAAAGATCGGAAAAAAAGAATAACTCTGCTGTGCTCAATCAGAAGTGCTTGAATAATGATTTGCTGCCAAAATATACAAATATGTGTGTGCGTGTATATATATATATATATATATATATATATATATATATATATATAAATTTGTAACATTTTCTTTTTTAGGACATATTTTAAATATATTACTGACAATTTATATGTACATATCTTTCGTTTGATACATTCTAAGTTCCTGACTACCAAATTAAAACTACATATACTAAAGGCACTTAAAACCAGAAAAAAATGTTCTATGAACAAAATTAATTTCAATAAGAGTGAAAACATTTAATAATATTTATAATACTGATACCAATGCCTTATCAATACTATTACCACCACATGATTCCCCAAAACTAGTACTATATATTTAAAAAATACATGTTCATTATTTGGGGACAAACCCTGAAGATGGATCTGAATTGATCTGAAAGTACTAGGATTCAAACGAGTATGGAAAATGCATCAGCCATTTCAAGCTCAAGCACTTCAAGGCTAATAAGAAACTTAGAAAAAATTCACAAGAAATATATTCAGACAAAAGTTGTCGGTAATATTTAGTGATATCTATACACGTAATGTCGTACAATTGAATTTTTAATTATTTTTTTAACTATTCAATTAGAAACGACATAATAATAATCCTCATAATCATAGTCCTAATCTTTGCTCCAACGAATATCGTATACATTCTTATTGAATCGCCTTCTTAAATAATTAAAATTCTGCTAAATCACGACCGTCATTATCAATCGTTGCGTTGTCACCGTTCATTTGACGCTAAGTTAACCTTTATCCTCGAGTGGACTTTGGACCTTGATAAATCGTGGCTTCTTGATAACAAATAAATAAATAAATAAACAAATCATTTAAGACTCATTTGTTAAAACGTTATATGAACATACAGACAAACAAACAAATTCGGTTCTTTATATATAGTTTCTACACAAACATTGGCTCTAATTCCCAACCGGTTTTAATTAGACTGCGTAGCAAACAAAAACGTGATTGGACAAATAAATCGGGGAACGTTTTAAGGAAGCTATCACCTCTTCACTGACGCCTTATTTGAATTGCTCGCATTTGGGTTTTACTTCAGGGCATATCAACACACGTGAGAGTTGTTTAAAGTTGAAGCACAATGGCAGAACGATTCCAGAACACGATCTACTGCTTTATTCATGGCTTGGAGGAAAGTTGACTAAATTATCAGTGAAAGGGAATACAGATCCTGAGTGAAAAATCCAGGGAAGGGTGTAACTCTGTCAGAGATCGGTATCGTAATCCAATTTCAAAAGTTTGAGGGCGTAGATCCAGACGTGGTTTGTTGTTTTGTTTTACAGCATATCAACCCTTTTCGGGTTATTTAATGTCAAATCTGGTCATTTTAGTAAAAAGTTTTATGTTTCAAATTATTTCTATCTTCAAATATTTATTCATGGTGTTTGGTTTGGTTGTTCTGTAGAGAAAATTTGTTAATTTTGTTTTGAGCTTTGCGGAACATGATTGAGTTTTGCAAAGGAAAAGAAAAAACAATAACATCAATATCTGATGCATTTTTTTTTTTTTTGTCAGAAAGCTAGTATCAACTCTGTAATTACACAAAGCAACCGTTTTGATGATGTTAGTCCATCAATGAACTGAGCTAAGATAGATGAATTCCTCTTTCATCATAACCTAGTGAATTTATTATCATCGGAGTCAGGTTGTGACTGTGACTGACAGGGAAGGATACAAATTAATATATTTATTCATAGTATTATAACGATACTTGTGTCTTGTTGGTCTGTGACGATATTGTCTGATTGAACGGGGGGGGGGCAGAAATCTACAAATTTATTAAATATAGCAAGAAACGCAAATATAAAATTGAATATCTCCAGCAATGGGTGTTGTTTTTGTTTTTGCGATAATGAATTCAATTATTTATACGAAAGTGCATTTTTACCTAAATGCGAGTTGGGGATAAATTTCCCTTTCACCAATTTGGTACCCCCAAATGGGGAGCGACATATATATGGTTTTTAAAATATAATTATCCACTGACACGTGTTTGGTCGTCTATGACTCATCAGAGTGGCTGAACCTAGCAAGATTCGAAATCCAGACCCCATGAAAAGAAGCCTAAACTTTAGATTTAGATAAACTGGATTTTTGATCTACATTCGTGTGTCCCATAAAAATGACCGGAATTGCAACTATCACGAAAATAAAGAATGATTTATATTCCAGGCCGGGAGGTTATGAATTGCGCAATGTAAAATAAAAAATAAAGTGTAATATTTTTAATATTACATTTCAAGAGTATAGGTTGATGTCTATATAAAACAGTTAATATAAACAACAGAAAAAGGAGAGAGAGAGAGAGAGAAGACCGACAGTTGTCGAGCGTAAATTACATTTTCTCAGCTGCCGCCGCCACGCACAAACCAACACAACCAACCGTCTTTCTCTTTGTCGGTGGGCAAAAGCTTAATTCTAAATAAAACTTAAATGTTGATAAATTCGTCTCTGTGTTGATTTTGAGAATAACAACAAAAGAATTGTCAGGTGTATATATAATTTTAGCAAGGATTTGAAAAGTGCAAGCTAGAAAAGTATATATACATTCAATAATGCAACACGGCGGCCCTGCCGGGATTGTTTGTTAGCTGGTGTCGCAGAGATCATTGGGCAGTGTGATGGATGAGGCTATCAAAAGGTATTGTCTAGAGCAGTGATTCTCAATGTGGGTAACGTGATAGCGTTCCTTTAAAATAAAGTGTTTATATAATTATTTTAGTTTTTAATGCAAAGATACAATAAACTGTGTGGAGTTCGTCCTCAAAAACTAATACAAAGAAAGGAGGTTAATGGATTAAAAAAAAAACAAAAGTTGAGAATCACTCGTCTAAGGTCTGAGAACACAGACTGATTTGAATATGAGATGAAAAAGAAAGAAAGATTATTAATTTACAATTCTCTCTGATTTGGAAAAAAGAGGAAAAATGAGAAAGGAAGGTTATTAATTTATAATTTCTGTACGCGAGTCGCAGAGATTACTAATGAAAATAGAGGAAGAACGCAAGTTGCTTCTGCTTGCCCAATGAATTCATGTTGTTCTGACAGTCTTTAGATTATGGATTGCTGTCGCCATTTAAAATCGTCTAGAACTTGAAGACTTAAGAACCAAAACGTCAATCCAAAATCACTTCAGAAAGTCCAATAATACATTTTTCTTCCTCAACTCAATATTGCAACATTTATTCAAATAATTAATTTTATACAAAAAAAAGGAATAACTGTCGAATTATTTATTTTTCTCACTTAAAAAGAATGACTTCTGCTTTTCAGTGATACAACTGATGAGTAATGCTGGAAGATTACCTTCAGATCTACACAATGTGGGGAGAGTGATAATCTGAAGAAACGAAACTCTTCAATATCTGCGATCTTCGTCAACGTGACAACCTTTTTGTGAACAGATACCAAGTGATCACCCGGAACCCAGGAGCGGCCAAATTCAAGGAAATCACGAGGGAGAGAAGAAGAGGAGCCGACTATATCCACTAAAATCATTTCAGTCTTAACTACACATTTCATTTTCGACAGACTATACAGCACACAAATACTTTTCATAGGTAAAATATTAACTATCTCTTTATTCAAAGCATATTAACCGAAAAAAAATTATACATAAAAAACTTTATGTTTGGATAAAAATTCCCTCCTATCAAAAAATAAACACAGTTATCTATAATATAAATCTAACCTGTCTGTTTAAATGTATGTATGTATGTATGTATGTATGTAAGGGCGAATGAACTCTTTTTCTGGGTCAACGGCCAACTAGCACTGTGTATATTTGTGTGTGTGTATATGTGTATTGGGGTAGAGAGGGCTCCCGTAAGCCGTGGTGAAGGCAACCTTTCTAGGAGAAGCAAATCTCTGATTTAAAAAAAACATAAAGCGGAAGACCAGTACCCGCATTAAGCTGGTCTGCAGTTTCATTTGTTGCTGGCTATCTTGCTCTTGCTTGTTGTTGGATCTCAACATTTTGAACCCAGAGAGAGACTTAGCTGTCGTACAAAGCTAAGACTCTGTAACATCATATTTGTATAGATACTCCCTCAGACATTTGGGCTCATGGATTTTAAATGTTTGTGGGAGTTGCACTCGTCTTATAAGACGTTGCAATCATCATGTATGTATGTATGTCTGTATGTAAGCCTAAAACTTTTGAGAGAGGCGACGGATATTTTTGAGATCGGTATCGTTTTGAAACTCTACACTTCGGATGACAAATATCGAAAAATTGACTCAAAACATTAATTCCTTCATCCTCAATTGGGCACGTTTCTACAAGGAGGGGTCGCTTTTTTGCCGATATTTTCGAAAATCATCCCCCTCTTTTTGATTAACTAGCCTTGATCTTCGCCACTTCCGGTTTGCCGATGGACACAACGGCAAAGACGTCACGTTTTTCTTTTTTTTTTCACGTTCTTTTCCTCGTTCGTGGTACGAGTTCGAGCCTGCCTGCCTACTACCACTGTTTTTTTTTGCTCAACACACACCTCCAATCACCCGGGCAAGGCCAGGCACCCAGACTAGTATGTAATAATAGATACAATTTTTATCTGAACATGTTTGTGAAATAATTCTTATCTATGCAGTTGTGACGGTGGCTAAGTTGTTAACGACACGGACTGAAAACGTGGCTGTGTCAAGTTCGAATCCGGTTCGTTCTACAGAAATACTTTCATCAAAGCAATACTTGAGCTTGTGTCTAATTTCTTGAAGTGGGGCTAAATACAATGACTTATCCATCGAATTTCAACATTGGAAGAGATGTGATCATTTCTGGTCAAATATTGACCGTTTGTGACTCTCGTTTCAGACAATTTTGCTACATTTTCTACAATTCTTCATATGTTAAATGTATACAAAAAGTACACTCCTTCATTACGAAAATATTCAAAAAATGACAAAAAAAAAAAAATATTGAATAGATAAAAAAAGAGAGAAAGCACCCCCCCCCAAAAAAAAAAGAGAGAGAAAGAGAAAATAAATATGGAAGAATTTTTTTTAACGTTAAAGAAAATTTTTTTACATCTTGCTTTGCTTACCTCAGCCTTTTCCTGACCAAAGTTTTTCTGAAAGAAAGAACAATTTTTTGTTTAATGTCGATTTTTGGCAGCAATAAACAAAATAAATGTTGCTGACTGCAACATTGCAACTATCCAAAAAAAAAAAAAAAAAAAAAAAATCTCTGCGATTCCTTTAGAGTTACGTTACCATAAGAAAATATATCTGATTTTTATTTTAATTATCCCAGGCGCTTATATTAACAATTAATTTTATTTACTTAAAAAAAAAAAAATACGAGAAAATATTTATGATGTACGTAATCATCATGGAACAAAAATGTCATATTCCAAATATCATGTAAACTGATCAAGTAGTTTTGTTCTTTTTAATTAAAAAACAAACAAATTTTACGAGTTTTAATTATTTTGAATATAAACAAAATCTCTGATTGAATTGTCGCCCCTTGAATTTGGGCAAAAATTAAAACAATATGACTGCTCCCGGCCTCTCCCTTGCTTCCTCATCTAATTTGATTTTCTTAATAACCCCCCCCCCCACAAAACTACTTGATCAATTTACGTAATTTTTGGTACATGGCATTTTTTTTTAAAAAGCATCATTCTAAATAAATACCTAATTCCATTTTTGGAATGAAATTGCCAATGATCATACACTTTTACAATCTCAGTACATTTTGATAACAAATAGGTTTTTAATTTTTTTTTTTTTACCTTTGTTGAACACAAGCAAGGCAAATTGCCTCTGAAGCATAAAAGGCTACTGTGATAGGGATCAGATTTATAGTGGGACAATATTGGTGAGAAGGTGAAGATCAAGATGTTTGTTCAAGTTACATTTAAATTTTTGCATGTTAATACGGTTGAGGAAGCGAGGAGCATGGAGGGAATTCCAAAGACAAACTGAGAAAATCTTTCAGCATTTTATGGACTTCTACAGTGAAGAGGTAAGATTTTGCTAGTCAGGTGGGTCAGTGTTATTTTTTGTTGAGGGAGCACAAGTGCAGTAAATTCATCAGAGAACATTCCTAGTAGGGCTATCTGACGTTTCCAGGGCAAAAAACAAACAAACAAACTTGTTTACACCCCTCTCTATTCATCTCTCTATCTTTTTTTTTTCCTATTTTTCCTCTTCATACTCACCACTAATTCCTTTTCTTCTGCTCAGCCCATTCCTCTCTCTGAACATGCACACACATACACACAAATGACTTTTCCCTTACATAGATTCCTAGAAGAATTAGTCTGCATAAGGGAATTAACTCCTTGATAAAATAAATCAGAGTTACTTTCCTTTAGTTTGTAAATGATATGGCTGAAAAACTCCCCTCCCTATTCCCTGACGAAAAATAATCTTTTCTAAATCTTAGATATCATTCATTCCTGATCAAGAACATACTAACTTTGTGGGTATTTGTTTTGTTGTCTTTTTTTACTTTTATCTGGACACGTGCACACACATACATACACACACAGATAATGGTCCTTTATATAAGACCTATATAAGACCTGGCGTTGCCTAAGGAAAAAGTGTAACATATTTCTATAAAAAATTTCTACCTCTCCACACACACACACACACACACACACACACACACACACACACACACACACACACACACACACACACACACACAACTGGATAAATGAGTTGGCATAAGGGAATTAACTTCTCTTTAGTGAATTCTTAGCAAACAGATCCTTTCTGACAAATTCTGTGCTAGTGTACAGTAAAAAAAAAGAATATTTTAAAGTTTAATTTTAGATATTCACTCTGGGCTATGCAAATCAAGAATATATCAACTTTGTGGATCTTTGTTTTGTAGTTTGGGACTTTTAGCTTGACACATATACACACTTACCCTTTATATAATAGATAAATAAGTAAAATTTAAATTAAAAAATTATCAGCTTGTTATCAAAATGCACAAAGATTATAAGAACTTGTGTCTATTTTAGCATTTATTATAAAAATTGTCTTATAAAAAGCGCAAGTAAAAAAAATTATTGACTTTTCAATAACACAGGAAATAAATTCAAGAGAAAAAATGTACACAATAAATTTTTAATGAAATTATACAAAAAAAAAACAAACTTGATGACTTTTCTTTTGTGTTAATGAAAAATAAAAAAAAAAAAGAAACTGCAATTAGCCCGTTTTCAATTAGAATTTGGTTGACATTTTCTGATTTAGCTAAGAAAAAAAAGTTTTGATAACCAAATAAACATGTTAAGTTCAATAAAAAAAACAATCGCATATAATTTTTCTCCATAATTTGTTTTACAGTCTTAGCTGATAATTATTTTAGCTGATGAATGCTTTAAAATATTATAGTTACAAAATTAGCCAACAATAAAAAATCTGATTTAGATAAAAATTAGGTTCTGCCTGCATGAATGAAAGGTGATTGCAACTGCATTGTTAAGATGACTGAACTTATGCATTCATGACCTGAAAGTTTCATCTCTTTATTGCAGAAATTGACGGTGTGAGACTCCAAGAAAGCAACCCCTGTCATGGACGTGCATTAGGAGCAGAGATGCGTCAGTGAATTTCTCCATGCAGAAAAAAATTGAACCGATCAACATTCACCAGCGTTTACGAAGCCAATATAGTTGATGTTAGCACAGTTAGGAGATAGGTTCATTGATTTCAGAGTGGCGACAGAGATGTGAGTGACAAAGTGATTTCCGGACTTTTACGACCGAGGCATCAAAAGAGGCTGGCAAAAGTGTATTGAGAAAAGTTATGGTTATGTAGAAAAATAAATTTTGGAGCACAAAAGGTCGCTCGTTTTAATGGTACCACTCCCGTCTTCGTAGCTCTTCAACATTTTCATTTTTGTGTTTAAAAATAGGAGGCCTTACTTTTGGAATAACCCTGGTATAACTTATACTTTGTCTCCCTTTCTTCTATGTACTAGTTTAGCACCATGGATGACCAATTCTTTGATTTCGAACTGTTGCAAAATATCTCCAGTTAACGTCCCATAGTAAACACTAATCTTTTAAACAGGAATAAGCACACGCAAGTATCAGGGTGCATTGACTCCATATTGAAAGGATGTAAAGATTCAAATGAATACATTCAGGGTGTAAGTAAGGCAAGAGGGGTGGGGATGCGGCTGAAATAAAGAAGAGAGCAAATATCGAATCAGTCTCTCTTATCTCTGATGCCAGACAGATCTGGCTCCGAAAATACAAGCTCCTTAGTTTTGCCTTAGCTTGAACACAGACCAATAATGATAGACGTTAAGGAAGTAAAAAAAAAAGATCTCAATTTATTTTTCTAAGACCAAGTTCTCATGAGCCCTCAAATATGAGTCGGTATTCAACAGTGAATTACGTTGACACAGTAGTCTTTCTTTGAGTTTTTGGCTAGGATTAAAGTCTAGTACCTGTTCTGATATTACACCCCATCTTTTTACTGTTCTTGATCAGTGAAGGAGAATTTCTTCTAAACTAAAGCACTTTAAATTTTTGTTCTAATCCAAAGTGTCCCCATTTGTGGAGAGTAAAATTTTCCCCCACATTTAAAACCGATACAGTATATGACTCTATAGAGACACACCAGTTTTCATTATATCATCAGAGTTAAGCAATATTGATCATGGTAAGTACAGATGGGTGATCATTTAGATCTCACTTAAAAAGAATGACTTCTACTCCTCAGTGATACAACTGATGAGTAATGCTGGAAGATTACCTTCATGATCTACACAATGTGGGGAGCGTGATAATCTGAAGAAACGAAACTCTTCAATATCTGTGATCTTCGTCAACGTGACAACCTTTTTGTGAGCAGGTACCAAGTGTATTATATACTGTACTGTATTTTGTTACCAATTTTTAATGCTGTATCCCAGAGTTCTGCTGTACAGGTATTGTATGCTGCCAAGTCCGTACAAAATCTAATGCCAATCAAAATTATCAGTGCAAGTCCATAATCCTCATCCCCTCCCATAAAAAAGAAAAATACTAAAAATAAAGCTTCATCGTGTACACATCGGTAATGGAAAGAAAATATTGTTCACTAAAACTTGCATGAAGTAATCGAATAGTTTTATTTAAAAAAATCAAAAAAATCAATTGTTATGATTATCGGTCAAGCTTCAGCCCCTGTCCCATCACTACAATATCGCATCTCTGTGCTTGTTTCACAAGTACTTTAATAAAATGTGTTCTGATGAACTCACAGCACTTGTGACCCCTCCCATCCCTATACTGTGTAAGAAATTCTGCAGAAATAAGCTGGCATCTCATTGGTCGGTTGACTGTCCACGATTTTATTTGAACCTATCATTGTTCTTACTAACTGCTGAGGCGTATTCTTAATGCTATTTTTCATATTTCAGGCCAACAGTTTTCACAAAGACAACAGGTTGAAATGGATGTAAGAAAACTCACTCGAGGCTTGTAGCCTCAAAACCCCTTTGTTTCATTGAGACGTATTAATGCCCTAAAGTAGAGCGAAATATAATTATCATTTGTGAACACCAATGTCCTTATGTTGGGTGCAGTATTATATTCATCGCACACTGATTGACTTTCATCGTTACTTATATAACATAACGTTTCTCAGAGACGAAATTAAGGCCTACATTTTGACTTGTCCTTTGTGTGCCATTTGGACGGTTATTCACTTCATGATGATTACTGGACTCGCAGCATTCATCCTTGGAAGGTATCGATTTGTTGCAGCTATTTTTCGGACAGCGTAGAGTATTGTATCCTGCAAACGCGAAGTTAAGCCATGAACTATTACCCTTCCCGGGTGTTACCAGCCCTGCACAGCAGATAGCTAAAGAGGACACATCTTTTGCAATTTGGATCTTTTTTTACTTTAATAAAATTTACGTTGAAGTTTAAAGGTGAGCCTGTTGTGATTTTTTATTATTTTCTTTCATTCTGCCAAGGGCAAAACCGAGGTGAGAGAGTATCTCACAACTGTTGAGGTCCTTAAATGCCAGAAAGCTTCTATTCTAGTAGTTTCTTCTCCCAGACTGCTGGACTTTGAAATTCACTCCCTGTTTCCTGCTTTCCTGACTGCACTGACATGCAGAAATTTTAATGTAATGTGAACAGATATCTTGCTGCTTAACTTCCTTTAGTCACCTGCTAGACACGATCTCAAATAGAAATTACATCAATATGTGTACAAAAAAAAATGTTTAATGATAATCGTCCATCTCTTGATGCTGCTTTGACAAGGGACATGATTCTAAATAATTCAAACATTTGAGAGTTTTTAGAAAGATAGTCTTAACATAATGATGAGGGGGGGTCATTGGAAATTCGCTTGCAAATGATTTTCTTTATAAAAACAAAACCACTTGATCAATTTACGTGATTCTTGGTATATGAAATTTTCGTTCTGTTGCAGATACGCACATCATAAAGATTTTTCTTTATTTTTGTTTTTTTACTTGTGGGGAGGAGTTATGGACTTATCACCAAACCATCTCCTCTGACTGAGATACACATTCGACTGGGAACAACTTGTTAATTAAATATTCCCTAGAAACTTCCAATTTCGAAGTCAAGCCATCCAAGGTGAGGAGAGCCCACTCAGGACAGAACTGAGTTAATTTGGAGTCTGGTGCTAGGGTTTCCAGAAAATTGCTGAGTATATACCTGAAAAATGTTTGGTCTTTGAGACGCCATACTATTTAGGCGGTAAAATATCAAACTGCTGACACGATTCAGATTGCAAATAATGTAAAAAAAAAATAAAATAAAATAAATGAAAAAAATCAATGGTGAATCGATGAATAATAAAAGGGCCTTTATGTGGCTGTTAAATCCCGACGGATTCTCTTTATTCAGTTTCGTTTTTATGAGTTTCCAAGATTGCTTTATTTTATATCTATATATATATATATATATATATATATATTTTTTTTTTTTTTAATATTTTTGTGGTCATGAGGACCGAGTGCCTTAAGAGTTCAGCCAACGGGAAAAAAATGAGCAAAAAAAAATAAATGAAATAAAAAAAATAAAAAATAAATAAATAAATAATAATAATAATAATAATAATAATAATAATAATAATAATAATAATAAGAAGAAGAAGAAGAAGAAGAAGAAGAAGAAGAAGAAGAAAAAGAAGAAGAAGAAGAAGAAGAAGAAGAAGAAGAAGAAGAAGATTTGGTGGGGTACACACAGCTGCTAGCCTTCCCAAATGGTCACTCATCTGGTACTGGCCACACACGAACCCCCCACCCCACACACACATATTGTACAGAGCTGCTCTCAGTTTACTATGCATTAATAATATCGAGTCATAGCTACTGAATTAAAGGCTTATTATCAGGTCATTTTATTAATGGCTGTCCGATGTTTTTTGTTGTTTGCTTCCTCTCTTTAAGCAACTATAGCTGAAAGCATGTTAAAAGCACTTATCCAGATATTCGAGTGCTTATAACATTGGCAATGCATGAAGACTGGTTTTATATGCATCTGTCAATGTTATATAACAACAATAAGTAGTTAACCTCATCAGATAAGGCATATTAACTATTTATTATTGTTATAAGCTCTATCTTTAAATATGTCTAAATTTGGCATGGTTTCAGAATTGCTGATTGTCGGTTTTTTACACACACACACACACACACACACACACACACACACACACACACACACACACACACATACACTAGAGGATGTACCCGGCGTTGCCCGGTATTAAAGTTAACGTTAAATTCTTAAAAAAAAAAAAAAAATGAAATAAAAATACGGAAAAAAACTTAGCATGCGAGTATTATGTTTTTCTAAACAGTTCACTTCTTGCAAAAAAAAAAAATACTCGAGCTGAGATTGAAACCAAAACTTTAAGACAGTGAGTTTAGTACGATAACCATTAGACTAGTTTGCCCTGATTTTTAAGAAGTGTTTTCAAACCTTGTGAAACAGTTAATAAGCAGATAAAAATCCGATGACCCACCCCCCTAAGTACAAATTTAAAAATGTTTATTCCTTAGCAGCCCCTTTCTCCGGATGAAATTCTAGTTAAAAGTTTTCTACCTGTTCGAACACCCTATATATCAAATTTCAAGTCTGTAGATTAAAAATTCGTTGAGTATATAGGTTGAGAAGTGTCCTCACACACACACAATATCACTTTTATATATAAATGTGTGGGGGGGGTTCAAATCTCTTGACTGGTTTGAATTGTCACCTCCTACACTGATGATTGCGAAAATATGAAGCACTAGTATCTGTAGGTATAAGCAATGATTATTTATAATTATAGTTATCAAGCCCCTTTAAGAATATTTAAGGTTGAGCACTATCTGGAAAATAAAAACTAAAAGACAGTCAACAAGCATTTATCCAACATTCACGACTACTGCTCGTTTGAAGACTCTAGACTGTGTACTGTCTGCATCTGAATTTGGTGTTCATAAATTGTTAAGGCATAACGGAACAATGAGCGACCAAAACCGGTGTCAGTTGAAAATCACTTACTAATGTAAAATTGTTCCGCTTCCCAAACCGGACTTTTCTGTTTTTAGTTTAATTTAACTAGCAGCCATGTTTAAGAGTTTTTTTTTGTTTGTTTTTTTTGTTTTGTTTTTTAGTTACACCATATCTGCTTGTATTATATTTGTTAAAGTTTGTTTGTGTTTTTATTTCAAAAATATTTAAATAATGCAAAAAAATAATAAAAAAACAAGAACAAAAACATTGTATTCTATTTTTCTAAAACATGAAGAAATCTATAATCTATAAATATTTAATAAAGTAATATATTTTTATAATACTAATATCATATTATATTTTTATAATACTAATATCATATTATATTTTTATAATACTAATATCATATTATATTTTTATAATACTAATATCATATTATATTTTTATAATACTAATATCATATTATATTTTTATAATACTAATATCATATTATATTTTTATAATACTAATATCATATTATATTTTTATAATACTAATATCATATTATATTTTTATAATACTAATATCATATTATATTTTTATAATACTAATATCATATTATATTTTTATAATACTAATATCATATTATATTTTTATAATACTAATATCATATTATATTTTTATAATACTAATATCATATTATATTTTTATAATACTAATATCATATTATATTTTTATAATACTAATATCATATTATATTTTTATAATACTAATATCATATTATATTTTTATAATACTAATATCATATTATATTTTTATAATACTAATATCATATTATATTTTTATAATACTAATATCATATTATATTTTTATAATACTAATATCATATTATATTTTTATAATACTAATATCATATTATATTGTTATAATACTAATGCAAAGTATTACTTTTTTTGTTTTTAAATAAACGTAAAAACATAAAATTGTGTACAAAGTTTCACATTTTCTTTCATGCCAATTTGTTTATTTGTTTTACAATAAAAACCGAACTCCGGTTTCGTAACAGGGTTATTATTTCTTCCACTTAAAGGTTTTCACTGGACGCCGGTATGGCTGGATTGTAGAGTCGTCCATATATCGTTATATACATATATATATATATATATATATATATATATATATATATATATATATATATATATATATATATATATATATATATACTTGTTTATTGTTATATAAACATGCTCACATCCCGCTGCTACAAATAGCCACTTGTTTCAATCAAACAACAGATATCATCAGGCAGCGACTTGACTATTCAAAAGTTCAATGAATAATCCAAGGTTATTCATTGAACTTTTGAATAGTCAAGTCGCTGCCTGATGATATCTGTTGTTTGATTGAAACAAGTGGCTATTTGTAGCAGCGGGATGTGAGCATGTTTATATAACAATAAACAAGTATTATCAGCTCTTTTTATTGAGCACTATCTAACAACCTCGTTGAATTCATTAGTCCATTACTTTTGAATATAAAAAACCCCGAGTATATATATATATATATATATATATATATACATATCGAATCAAAAACAATTACAATTAAAATATAAAAAGTGACCCCTTGATAAAAATTAATTAAAATAATAAACTATGTTAAGAGCGTTATCAAATTCGTCGCTGCTAAACTGCCCTTGATATATACCTTCATGAATAAAAATTCCAAATCGGGTCAAACATAAGAAAAACATGCTAATATTAATTATTTCCTATTTATCATTAAACATCTAGTGAATAATTTCTTGTAAATGTTGGTGTACGCTAATATATTTCAGTAGAAAGTAAGTACTCATACTTGGATTCTTTCGGACTACTGTTCTCATCTTTAGTGTTATTTTCACAACGTATTAGCCGATATAACCTTCGACCTTCTCCAGGTGTAGCTTGTCAAATTTGAGAATTTGCACAAAATTTTGAACAGAATCCTTCATTTAACCAACGGGGGTAGCAAGCTCTAATTCCCTCAGTCATAACTAAATAATACCCAATTGTATTCCAAGTATCATCTACACTTAGGATTGAATCATGGGGAGCCGTGGCGAAGTGGATATAGTACTTGGTAAAATTCAGTTATAAAGTTACACTCTTCTGGAGGTTAAAGCTTCAATCTTCAGTACAGGCAACACTCAAAATAGAAGTGCGACTTACTTAGTCATGGCTGATGGAACGACAGCATGCTACTCCCATGGATTAAATAAAGAGTTCCGTTTGAAATTCTATGCAAATTCAAAAGTTTAACAGAAAGATTCTTAGGTTCAACAAGATAAATCTGAAGAAGATCGGAAGTTACATCGACCGAAACGTTGTGAAAATGACACTCAAGATGAGAACAGTAGTTCGAAGAATCTAAATAATATGAATAATCAATCCTCATCTCAAAAATTCAGAAATATAGAAAGTAAGTATTTCATAAAATTATCCCGTTAATTTATTTATGAGTACAATATTTCATAGGGGTTAGGGTTAAGAAGAAGTACAGAAAATGTTTCTTTTGTTTTGCAGGGTTTTTTTTTTGTTGTTGTTGTTTTGTTTTTCACCTGACTTTAAGTAAAAACTTGCAACGAAACAATCTCTTCACATCTACATGAAACGAATCAGCAAAGAAGAATGAAGAATAATAAAAACTCTGAATAGTGATAGATTGGGGCCCTACGATAGCGAGCGAGTAAAGTTAACTAGGTAAATATGCAATTTGAGCTGCTGGTTACGAATGCAGCTTAGGAATTTAAACAAAAAAAAGAAAGAAAAAGAAAGGATGAAGAATGATAAAAAGGCTGGAAGAATGGGGCATACAGGCAAGGATCCAGGCAGACATCAGACATAAAGAGCAAAACTTTGTAGGAGATAAATAAATGTAGAATTTTCTTTTCAGTTTATAACAGAAACAAATGTAAAGTTCGGTTAGAAAAAAATTATATAAAAAATTCAATCAATTTCTGTCTACATTTTTTTTTTCATAAGCTAGTAGTTATTTCAGCTAAGTGGATTTGTTTTTCAGTTAAGAAGAAATGATGAAAAAAAAACATGGACAAATTTAAAAAACGGTATAACATTAAAATATAATATAAATTATAAAGAATACATTAAATTATACACTTTTAAGAACTATATACACACACATATATATATATATATATATATATATATATATATCCCATCGACGAAATGTTGCATCCCTCTGCTTGTTCTACAAGTATTTTAATGGTGAATGCTCTGACGAACTGCAGACACTTGTGCCCCCACGACGCAGACACCCTCAACAAACCCGACAGGCAGCTAAATCCCACCCCCACACAGTAGAGATCCCTAGATGTAAAAGATCTTTCTACTCCAGTAGTTTCTTCCCCAGAACCGCTAGACTCTGGAATTCCATTCCAGAATCCTGCTTCCCTAACTATACTGACATGCAGAAGTTCAAGTGCAACGTGAACCGACATCTTGCTGCCCAAATCCCTACATAGTGCTCCAGTAGTTGCTGACCCTGATAGCAGCCCCCTACACCAAAGTGGCAATGTGCCTTGTTTGGGGTGAAAATGTAATAAAATATATATATATATATATATATATATATATATATATATATATATATATATATATATATATATATATATTAAAATCTTTACAAGGGTCAGGAAACATCAGTACCACTAGTTTCAAATCCAATATAGGGAAATCAGTTTATGGTCAAGTAATATTCAGCCGGTTTCATATCTTTTATATACTATAGAAGCTGAAGAGAGTCCAATATTTCTTATAAACTGGTCTCTCTATATTAGGTCTGAAACCAATGGCACTGATGTTTTCTGACCGTCTGTAAAATTTTTAAAATAAATAGATATTATGTTGTTATACTGAAAATTTTTTCTTTATAATCGAGTGCTTTGCTGGGGTTCATTCTCACAAGTAGCACACAC
This sequence comes from Euprymna scolopes, assembly GCF_053919585.1. Lineage (NCBI taxonomy): Eukaryota > Metazoa > Mollusca > Cephalopoda > Sepiida > Sepiolidae > Euprymna > Euprymna scolopes. The sequence goes on along the minus strand of NC_136500.1, from coordinate 72,236,105 downwards.
ACATACATGAAAATCAGTACATTGCTTGATCATAGTTGTCAAGGGAAGATCCACAAATGCTCTCACACACACACACACACACACATATATACACACACACACACACACACACACACACACACATATATACATACATGTTTCCACAGGTAAATTGAGACGATTTTGTAATTTGCATAACTTTCTAACTATTCCTATAATGATAATAATTTATTTTTTCAGATAATCTTGAAACCCTATTCTTGAAGATATTTCAATAAGATTTCGACAGGTTTCCTTAAACATGGCAAAATTAGTACGGTGGACGACCATATGTGAATTGAGGCATGCTAGGAACTCTCCTTCAGACATAATTAAGAGCACTGGCTATGCAAAGACAACAACTTACTGACTCTTGGCCAAGTTGCCGAAGGTAAAGTTTAACAAAATTTCCACAGTCCTCGCAATGGTTAAAAGCGAACCAAAACTGTTTTGGTAGGATTGAAAAGGTCGATAGAGGTAGACCAAACTCACTCAATGCCAAAACTGACCCACCTCCTCCCCCCCAAAAAAAAACAGAACAGCTAATTTGGAGCTTTTATGTGATGAGATGCTGCAACCTTTCCACTGCCTTTTCATGCTCCATGAAAGATTCCAGCATTAATACTGAGAGCTTGTCAATCAATTCAAGCACAAAGGAGGACATGTTCACGTTTTTGTCGATGACAAAAAGTTCATTGTGGACGAGGTTGCCAACCGCCAGAACAAGTGAGTTATTACCGGTGACTCCTCAGATATTTGTCCTGTAATGAAGAGCAAGAATCCTACTTCTGTGATGGTTTTTGCAGCTGTAGCAAACGATGGCAGGGTGATGCCTCCTTCTTTCATCGAAGTTGGACTTACAATCAGCACAATTGAGTATTTGCAGATTCTGAATGATATTTTGCTGCCCTGGATTTGTAGATGCTACGATGCTACCAAACTAATGCTCTTTTAAGACTCAGTGCCATCGCATGGAGCAAAACAAGTCCAGGCTATCTTCAAAGAGAATCTTCCCTTGTTCGTCCTGAAGGACATTTGCAGTAGCTCTCCAGATCTGAATATTTGCGACTATTGCCTATTTAGCACGATTGAAAAAAAAAATTTAACGTTAATCGACACCCTATTGTTAATTCTCTGAAGGCAAGCATTCAAAGAGCATTTCAGAATCTAGATGCTGAGTAAGTGAAGAGGACTTGTTCAAAGTGTTGGCAAAATTATTGTAGCAATATTAAATAATTATGTTAAAAATAAAACAGTAGAAATATGTAAATATTTAACCAATAAACGGTTAAACTACGGGGTTGCATAAACCTGAAATTAACAGGATATAGTAATCATACAGCAAGGATGTTTTATAATGAGCATACAGAAATATATCGGCAAGTTGAAATGCAAAATGTTCATTTCAACTTTCCGGCATATTTTTATTAGTTTTATGCATGCGCAAATTCAATCATTAGCTCTAGCTAATTGGTTTAATTTTAAATCTTTTTAGCTATCCATTGGGTAAGCACAAATGGTAGGGAATGTGGGTGGAGCACTACATATTTTGGTTTCGATTCTAGCTGATGGCACCCAGGTCAAAAACTTTTGAAATCAGTACTATATGTATGTATATATATATATATATATATATATATATATATATATAAAGCTGAATGTGTGTGTGTGCGTGTGTGTGTGCCTGGTTGACTATTTTAAAAAACTGAATACATATAATGATAGAAGATGTATCGAGACACAGGAATGGGTATGTTTGATCTGGCAGAATGGTGGTTCATTAAAACTGTGGGGTCTGCGTTCGCGCCTGGTCCACAAAATATGGAAATAAAAAACTTAAAAATGTAAAAAAAAAACGTTTAGAAGTGTTTTGATATAGATGTACATAATAATACTTTGATAAGTATGTTTTAACTTAAATAGGGATGGTATAATAAAATTGTGGGGTCTGCAATCGCGCCTGGCCTCCATAGAATGGAAATAGGCACAAACTTTAATAAAGACTTTTCGTATCTATCTGCGTAAGTATACTTTGATAATTATGTTTCAGTTTGAAGAAATATGATATAATAAAATTATGGGGTGTTCGTTCGCGCCTGACCTTCATAGAATGGAAATATGTCACAAAGTTTAACAAGGTTTTTTAAATATAGATCCACAGAATATTGTGATAAGTGTTTCAGTATGAACAGGTATGGTATAATAAATTATGGGGTCTATCTATTTTATTTTTACTTTCATCATATTTTGCTTTGGTTTTGATAACCCCAAATTCGAAGCTATCCCTTTACAACCCTTCCTTTTCATAACCTATCACACTTTCATAAATCAGAGTCCATTTTCTGTAGGCTGTTTTTGAACCCAGTCAACGACGGGTACTTTTGCTAGTATATATATATATATATATTCAATAAAGAATTGGCTCTGTAATAATAAATATGAAATCTGCACAAGATAAAATATATTTAAACATATTTTACAACTAGCAAGGTCGAGCACCTCCTGCTAGTATTAGATTGTATTCATTTTTTGCGGACTGTTATCTTCATCATCATAGTTGTTGTTTTTTCACCACATTTCGGCCAACTCATCCTGTGACCTTCTTCACATGCTTAACCGCGACAGGATAGGAATGCTGAGTCTTGTAACTATATCCCCAGTAATTACTGCCTTCCATAGTTGTTGTCTCATCACGTTTTTTGGCCAACTAATCCTCTGGCTTGCTTTGGGTAGGATTGAAACCGCTATATTCAGACAATGCTCACCTGGAAATGTAGAGACTCAACGCCTCGATCCATTGCACCATGAACCCGAAAATAAATACACAAATTTTTTTTTTTTTTTTTTACATGGAAGTCACCACTTTTCAAGGCCCGGAAGCCACTCGGGGATAAGGATTATTGCGTGCACAGTAGTCAATGGGACAATATTGTAGTCATCGTTAGTAATGGAGATTTGATAATGTTGGACTTGAAGACATCCAAGTTGTAGTCAGGTGGGAAACAGGCAAGCGGAAAAGAGTTCCACAGGCGTGCACTTTTAAGAAAGAAGCTTTGTTCATGGAATCTACGTTTGGATTTAGGCACAGATAAAGAATGGGGAAAATTATTGACAGTGGTTTCAGCTAGACGGGTGTTTTTCGCAAAAGATTGGTGAGGAGGGGGGACCAGAAATTAGAGCTCGGACGAGCACTTGCCATGGAAGTAACGATAAAAAAAAGACAGGCTCACAACGTCTCTTCTGTGGGAGAGAGGTTGCAGGGAAGAGAAAAGGGCATCCCCCACTAGGCCACAAAGTCTATTTTGTACTCTGTCAAGACAGGATATGCTGGTTTTAGCAGCTCCTGCCCATATATGGCAGCAGTACTCCATCCTTGGACGTACTTGGTTTTTATACAGATAGATAAAGGATTAAACAAATAAAAATAATAAAGAAATATTTCATTATTATCCATGTACATATACATTTCATGTTAACACACTCTTGATTGTGAAAAAACTGTTCAAACCAGTTGTACAATTCGAAGCACAGAATCCGCCACTTTTAACTCAAATCCAAGCTATGTGGTGAGGCCAAGTTCTACAGTTATCCAACAAGTGTGATTAAATGATTTCGTTTGGAATAAGTGCACCATTCATCGTTAAGAGCCAGTGCGTTGACCATTCTGAGAGGATCTTACTTGGCCTTGAAATATGTGGTCTGAAATGTTACCGAAGACAAACTGTTAAAAATTGGCATGAACTTGTTCTGGGGCAGCCGGAAAGAATGAAGAAGAAAGAAAAAAAATAATGGCCACTGTTCTTTTTATATGCCTACGAATGTGTCAAGTTTGTCACGTGATATGCAAATGAGATGCTCTGGTTAGGAATAAAAAAGCCTGAGTTTTGAGCGACTAGGAAGTTTAGATTTGGACGTTGAAGAAGCAAGTCTTGTGTGCAGTTTAGACAACAGATTGTCGAACGTTAGTATTGAATTTTTGACAGCAGAGTAACGAGGGTGGAGTTGAATTTACTGACATCAGAACCAAGAGTAGGAGACAAGTAACACTTGAGTCCCTTAATTTACAATAAATAAAGAAATAAGCCTTATTTTAGTCAATTGAGTCGGATGACATAATCAACAGTTTTAAGAATGTTTTTAAAAAAAAAAAAAAAATCACATAAACTAGAACTTTGCATTTTAGCTTAGATTAGGCGGCTTAGATTATTTCTCTTAAAGGACCCGGCCGAAAGGGTGTTATAAATAATTATTTGATAATAAATACTGCAAAAAAGGTTATGTTTGATGGATCATTAACAAAATGGAAGATGGGAAAATACAATTTCACTTACCTCAATACTAAGATAGGGTTTGACGTCGAGGGCATCACCAAACTGGACAATATAATCACCTTGTTTGCCGATATTGCCAAATGCACTATTTGCTGTGCCACCACCTGCACGTGTATGAGTTCCTACACCTGCAAAACACCAAAGAACAAACACAGGACGTTAGATTTTCTCATTAAAAAAAAAAAAACAAACAAAAAAACAAACAAAAAACAAAACCACTGTTGAGACTCATTAACTTAATGCATAAACACAATGTTTGACAAGAATTAGTGTTAGAAATTCTTTAAAAAAATAATTACTTGTACATGCAGTTCAAAAAAGCTTTTTTTTTGAGAGGGGGGGGGGGCGGGATTAATGATTTTTTTTTGTTATATTCGATTTTAAATTCCACTAGTGGGACCTGTGGAAATTCCACAGCGAACGCTTTTATATGTAATATATTGATGTTGACATTCTGTGGATGTTGAGACGTCCTGATATTATTGCAGCTCTTTTGTTAAAACTGCAAAAGTATTTACCTAAGCTAGCAGGGATGCCCGGCGTAGCCCGATTGTAAAATACGCTTAAAACGATATTTTAATTTATGTAGATTCGTATATATATTATTATATAGTCACTTTTCTCTCGGTTCTTATATATTATTATAAAGTTGTGGTTGAAAAAAAATATCCATATGACTTGGGTAAAAAATGTAAAATCTGCAGAGTAATCTTCTGAAAATGGCGTCTTTTTTCAAAAATATTTTGGTGTCGATAATGGAAAAAAAAATGAAACACAGCATGTGAAATTTGATAATGAAGCAAGGGTTGTCTAATCATTTAACTGTGTCAATGTATTTATGCATTAATTTGAAAATCCTGCTGAGACATCTTCCAAAAATGATATACTTTTTCTTACAATTTTGTGCCGATGGTGAGGAAGGAAAGAAACCCAGTAATGTTGAAATTTATAGTGAAGCAAGGGTTGCCTATTCATTAACCAAGACAATGTATTTATGTATTAATTTGGAAATCCTAATGATCCATTTTCTAAAAATGATTTTAATATTCTTAAATATTGTTAGCCTTGGTGGGAAGAGAAATTATTTTACATATGTAGTACAATACCTATCGAGAGTATGTAAAATTGTTTCATATATGTATTTAAATTACCCGTCCGAGGGTAGGTAAAATTATTTTAAATATGTGTTGTACATTACCCATCCTCGCGAAGGTAAAATTATTTAACATACACGCTGTAAATTACCTATCCTACGAAAGGTACAATTATTTCATACATGTGTAAGTAACCGTCCTAGGGTAGGTAAAATATTCTTTTGCTCGAAATAGCAAATGATACACAGAAATTAAAAATTCCTCTATCCTAAGAATAACAAATATGTTCAAAATCAACTTCAATTTTCTCATTGTTTATACGGTCCCGAGCAACGCCGGGTAGCCCTGCTAGTCTATGATATAAATCCCAAACGTTTGTGTGTGTTTTTTTTTGTTTATTTGTTTGTATGTTCGCCTAAAACTTTTGATAGATGTGTAGGAACCTGACCAAACCGGTATCGTTTTAAATTTCCAACTTTCTGGCGACAAATATCGAAAAATTGGCTAAAAGCATTAATTTCTTCACCCACAACTGGGCACTTTTCTACAGGGAGGGGTCGCTTTTTTCGCCGATATTTTCAATTCGAATGACTAGCCTTAATTTAAACCTTCGTCACTTCCGGTTTGTCGATGGACGCAACAGCAAAGATGTCAGGGTTTTTTTTTTCCTGGTCTTTTCCTCCTTCGCGGTACAGGTTCGAACCTGCCTGCTTACTACCACTTTTTTTTTCTTTTTGCTCAACACACACCTCCAAACACCCGGGCAACGCTGGGCACCTAGGCTAGTCTATAATATAAATCTCACCTGTCTGTTTAAATGCATGTATGTATGTATGTTTGTATGTCTACCAAAAACTTTCGACAAGGGTGACGGCTCCTGACAAGATTGGTATCATTTTGAAGCTCAATGTCTCGGGCGATAAATATCGAAAAATTGGCCAAAAATATTAATTCCTTCACCCTGAACTCGACCGTTGTGTACAAGGAGGGGTCGATTTTTTTTTCGCCGATCTTTTAGTCAGTCATCGTCGCCGTTGGACCGATTTTGGTTAATTTCAACGCTTTTGACTTCCGATCGCACCATGGAGACATCGGCTAAGACGTCAGATTTTCTTTCACTTTTTTTTCTGGCTTCGCGGCACGGATGTGAGCCTGCCTGCCTGCCTACTACCACTTTTTTGTTTGTTTCTTTTGCTCAACATACACCTTCAAACGCCCGGGCAACGCCGGGCACCCAGGCTAGTAACAAACGGCAGTCACTCGGAAGGAAAAAATGTGAGAGTGAAACACAAAAAAACACACACGCAATCGCATTATTATATAGATTTCTGACACTATGACTAGCAACTTTTAAGAGGGCACAAGTTGCTAAGTTAAAAGCAATCAGCAAAGATGCATCTAGACAAAAAAAAATGTCCCAATGAGATTTCTTTGAGCTCTGATGTTGAAGAAGAAGAGACAAGCAAGAAGAATTGTACTAAGAAGTCAATGGCCGGTTGGACGAATGGAGCTCTTCTGAATGGCGAAAGCAAAAATCTTTGACAGCTAATTCTTTTTTGTTATATACCATTATTGTTGAGCACTGTGTATTCCCTCTTCAATAAAATGACAAGAAAATGCTTTTAAAGCCATTTTTATTCTTTTTTTTTTTTTAATTTTTGTATAGACGAATTTGTATTTTTTTGCGGATGTTCAAATAAAAACATTAACTTCCTGCGAGTATTCTGACACTCAAAAACGATTCAGTTGTCATTCTGTTCTCTTTTCTTTTACAATACGTCCAAGTAAAGTATAGGAAACACTGACACAGCAGCTCAGAGATGAGAATTAATTTGTGACATACGAAGAGAGTTCCAAAAGTAATGCCTCCAATACTTTTTAAAAATTCTGTCTGAGTAAATCAGAAGCGATCGAAAACTGCATTTTTATGGTGATTGGACAACATCATTTTGTATTCATGACTTGAAAGTTTCACCTCTGTTGCAGATATTGACGGGGTGAGACTCTAAGAAAGCAACCCATGTCATAGATGTTCGTCAGAAACAGAGATGCAAAATTGAATTCCTAGCAAAAGTGCATTTAAGAATTATGGTAACTATGTAGAAAAATAGATTCTGAAGCACAAAAGATCGCTCGTTTTAATGGTACCACTCCCGTCTTCGTATCTCTTAAACTTTTCGAGTTCATAAAACTCCGGAGGTTTTACTATTGGTTTGGAACGACCATTGTATAACAAAGCGCGCTCCGCACGCCCATGCACAGCCACCATACATCAGTGGAAAAATTATACCGAAAATGGTGGTGACTATGTAGAAAAATAAATACTGGAGCACAAAATGTCGCTTGTTCTAATGGTACCATCCCAGTCTTCGTGGTTCTTGAACTTTTTGAGTTAAAAAAAAAAAAAGAAACTAAACGGCTTTACTTTTGGGACGACTCTCGTACGTTCCTTCTGTTACAATAATGTCTTCAAAATAATATAATTTTGGCGGCGATCGTGCATATTAACCTACTCGAGCGTCGCCTACGTAAATAGAAGGTCATTCCACTAAAGTCACGTGACCTGCTGACGTCACAGAATAAAGTACAATGGCCACGTTTAGGCGAGAGACGACTATTACGAGAATAGTTATTTCCTGTTTCAATTCTCAAATTGCTGAAAGATTTATAAAACTGGTCCAAAAGCGATTGTATTTTCTTTTGTGAAGAATAAAGACTTAATTTACATTTAGACACGGACAATTAAAGTATTAAGCATTTTTTTGCCGGGAAAATACTGTAGCGGAATTTTATATTTTGTAAAAGTATATTTAATTATTAATTTTAAAATGCATCCATTTTCAAATATTTTTTGAATGAGATGTTTTTTTTATTATATTATGCTGTATATAACGACATTCCATGTTCAAATATCATTGATGTTGGCAACCTTCAAACTCTGTAATGAAGTTATGGACAAGTATGTAGCAGCAGTGGCATCTCACATATGCAAATGACCAAGCTGTGGTGTGAGGTGATGTCACAGCCAAGGAAGAGAAGAGAACGAAAAAGGGATTTGGAACCATGTGGCATTGACAGTGATTGAGAAGCATGAGCCAGCGTAAGATAGCTGTATAATCCTGTGCCAGTATGAGAGACTGTTAAAGACGTGCCGAGACTGCAGTTTTTTGTTAATGACATGGAAAACGAGAGGAACAGAAAAAAAAAAAAAACAATGTGTAGGAGGTGTGGTTTGGAAAGTACCGGTAATACATGCCTTTTGTTAAAACTGAAAAAAAAAAGCCAAGTCGAATTTCTTTCCTTTCTTCCTTTGCGACTGTCTCTGCATACATGTGGTCTTTCCTGTGAATAGTAATCCTAAAAAGCAACACTACCAACACCAGAATCGGGAAAAAATATTTACTGATTCATACGGGGGGGGGAGACCCTCTGGTTCTGAAACCTATTCATTTTATTTACTAAACATGTCCTCTTTTTCACTGGCTTTAAGAAACATATTCTCTCTCTCTCTCTCTTTCTCTCTCCTTTACTTCCTCTTCCCCACCTCTTGACATTCAATATCGATCCAAATGGATTCCATCTGGAAGTTACCATTTCTAAGGAAATGAAAATCCACCGATGTAACATCCAGGAAAGAGCGGATACATTTACGGATACATTCCAAATATACAAGGAAATAATAAAATATCTCGTTTCCGGGTCTATTTGTAAACGAACGAGCGGTCTTCTTCCGTTATTCATAAAGGACGTAGGTTTAGGGTTAGGGTTAGAAATAATGCCTTACCGTGTTATATTGTGTCCCTTTAAGAGATTAAAACAATAAGAACAAGTAAACGTGTGTGGTCCTTCTGCGATCATGATTACAGATGCAACAAGTGGTGTGCAGAAATCTGGTGATACCCGGGGACCAACTCCTTGATTGTATGCCCCAAAGACTCTAGTATAAGTCCTAATACTCAGAAATATTATGAAAAAGGAAGATAACTTGAATAAGATTGAATGACCCTCTCCCAAAACCTAATTTGGATACCCAGGACCACCATCTCATTGAACCTTTAGACCTCCCCTCGGCACACTACTGGCAAATAATAGTTCAGCATGATTATATATATATATATATATATATATATATATATATATATATATAATTATTTCCACAGCCAGACTATGTCACAGCTTACAAGAACCATGAAAGCCAACAAACCGGAAGTCCAAGACTCTAGTTTCGCCCTCATTTGGGCTCATCAGTTAGAAGCTAATACGAAACATCAGTTAGAAACTCGAGTCTTGGACTTCCGGTTTATTGGCTTTCATGACTCTTGTAAGCTGCAACGTTGTCTGGCTGTGGAAATAATTATATATTCTCTCACATTCTGAAGGCTATATACATATATATATATATATATATATATATATATATATATATATATATGAGAGAGAGAGAGAGAGTAGAAAGAGACTAATTATTGATTTTGTCTTTTTATCTATTAAATATTTAACTGGTACTTTAAAATCATAATTGCATTGAGACATAGGTTTTTGTTAGATCATTGAAGTTAAATGACGTGGAGTTTGGTCAGTATCAGATGGGTGACCATTTGGGAATGTTAGTTACTATATGTCATCTTCTCCCGACCAGGATATACATGTAGATGGGGGACCACCGGTAAATTTGATATTCCCTGTGAACTTTCTCCTTCAGAGGAAGCTGGCCTAGCACGGCAAGGGCTAAATATCACACAAGCTGTTACCGTTTATCTTTTTTGCAAAATTACCTTTTCCTAAGTCACATAAGTTTAATGGGTCATCCATTTCTGGGGGTGCGAGATGATATTCCAGGGGGAGGGGGGTTGCAAGAAAAGTTTAAATAAAAAGATAATGTATTGGCTATATGTCATTCTTTTGTAATGTACTAACTTTTTACTTTCATTTTGGGGTTAAAATAGCTTTACAATACGCTTGAACATGATATTTTAATTTATGCAGATTGTGTATGCATTATCATAAAATTAATCCTCCATCGATTATTATATATTACAACGAATAATTTGCCTGGTGGACTAATTAGCAAATAAATAAATAAATAATAATGATAATGTCGTTCATCAAATTCCGTCTGTGTTTGTTTACAATATCACGTCAGCTGATATTTGGTCTTGACGATAAATGCCTTGGAAAAGTCACTTCTGATTAATGTTTAGGTTTGAAATATGCAAACGAAGAAATGATTTGCGGCGATTTTAAATGGTACCTCTTCTTTTATTGTAAATTGAACTCATTAATAAGAAAAAAATTAAAATAAAATGGTGAGATACACTCGGGCTTGAACAGGGGATCATTCGATCTGTAGTCGAATGGTCTACGACTCAGCTATATCTTCAGATGAAAAGAAATTGTTTTTTTTTTTTTTTTAAGAAGAAATGATTCACTGAGATTTTATTATTTTCCTTGGCTGGTGTAACGTAAAATATTCCCCTGTAAAAATTCTTCTTTTTTATCTATAAGAGAGAAAATACTATAATAAAGAGCGGATTTTTTCGATTTTCGATACTTATCAGACGAATTTCTGTACAAAACATATCTAAGAACACTGCCAGACATATAAATTACCTTTGTATGAAATTTGCAAAAGATAGGCTCAGCAGTTTCGGAACCTATGAGGATGGAACACGAACACACACACACACACACCACACACACACACACACACACACACAAAGTCACTTTTATCTAAGAATGGACATATTGTTATCAAGTGACCATTAAATACATAGCTGAATAGATTTAATCCAACCATGTATTTCACCGGGAGTTAAGAACGTCTTAAAGCGAAGAATGGTTCTCAACCTTTTTTTTTCATTTTTAAGTTCATTCCAATATTAATTTATGATTTGTTTCTTGATTACATGTATAATTTTCCTTGCAAATTGTATCTCTATTTCTGCTATTATATAAAAGGAACCTTGCGTGTGTGTCCGTGTGAGTTCGTTCCCTATGAACTCGAAAACGTCTGGGCCGATTTTATGAAATTTCACATGAAGATACTTTATGTATCTGGCAGTGTTCTTAGATAGGTTTTGTATCGGAATGTTTTCGATAAGTATCGATAATCGAAAAAAATCCGATAAAAGAAGGAACAGACGATTTTGACCAAAGTTAACACCTTGCACAGACTAACATCACAAGTGCGTTCGAGAAGTTTTATGACTGCACAAGCTGAAATGCCTGGTACACAAAAACAACAGTAAGTTCTTTGATATGACAGGGGTGCATTCAAGATGAATGTTTTTGTTTAAATCCCAACTGCACCAGTATACTTGACATTTTCATCTTAAACTTAAATTCAAGCCATTATCACCGCACAAGCAACAATGCTAGCGATTCAAAATCAACATAGGTTTGTTGATATGACAGGGGCGCGTTCGAAATTAATGTTTCTGTTTAGAGTACAACTGATGCATGATACTAAACTTTTGCATTTTAAACTTTAATTCAAACTATTATATATAATTTTTTTTTTTATAAAATCAACAGTACATTCTCTACAGTGCAATGTAAACGATTAAGTAACTGCGGTGAGGCATGTGAAGCTTCCTCTTGGTGAACAGGGATGGGATCCCAACTAGAGCATGCAATCAATCGATTTGATTGAAAAATGGTCGATTTCACATATTTCGATGACAATAAAAATATGGGGGTGTGAAACATTCGTTGATCCTCATTTAATCCTGGGCAACCTTGGTCTCCCTGCTAGTTAAAGAATAACGTTACGATTTTCATTTGATAAAACATTACTCGAAATCCGGAAAACTTATCCCTAAACACAATATAAATTTTAGGTGTGCAAAGTTTGAGAAAAATATTTTGAGGAGCGCGGACCACAAAAAAGGTTGGGAACCACTGCTCTAATACATATGCGTTTATCTATGAATTTTATTTTATTTTATTACTTAGGAGTCACCATTTATCAAGGCCCAGAGGCCACTCGAGGGTAAGTGTTAATAAGGGTACAATAGTCAATGGGACAATATCATAGTAATCGTTAATAGTGGAAATTTAGTAAATTGGATTACTTAACGGGACGGCTCATTAAAAACTTGTTTACATTGAACTTGAAGACTGCCAAATTGTAGTCAGGCAGAAAGCAGGCAAACGGAAGAGAATTCCATAGACGTACAGTTCTAAGAAAGAAGTTTTGTTCATGGAATCTACGTTTAGGTTTAGACACTATTTGTAGCAATGAAATTTGAAAACGAAAATGATTAAACTTATTTCTGCACAACCAGATTCATGTATCCACCTGAATTAATATTAATAATAAAAAAAAACAACAATAAAAAAAAAATATTTTGGACCAATCAGAGAATTTTTTTCTAAATTTATTGGAAATTGTCTTTTTGGATCCACCTCGACCCCATATAAAGTCAGATTTCTCCTTCAGATAAACAGTTGAGACAAGCAAAAATATATGCAGTTCTTTCATTGCTACAAAATGTGACATGAAGACGCACACATACAAAGCGACACACACATACAGTAAGTATTAGGTTTACATACGTATTAACATGTAGTTCGCTGCAAGGTTATAACCGACAAGGAAAGAATTTGACTCACTCTTTTTTCCTAGTGAAAAAACAGACATTTATTTACAGGTACTTTCCAGAATTAAGTCTTTTCTCTTGATCAAAAACTTCTCGTACGCTAATGTGTGTAAGAAGACTCTGCCTGTCTTTGTCCGGCCATGTTTAGGACACGTTTTTTTCCCCTTGTCACTCTCGGTCCACGTCTGTAACACGTCTATTTCTATCCTTCTCTTTCTGCCTTTGTCGTTGCAATGTCACCTCACACACCATTCGATCATTGCTGCCATACGCGCGTCTGCGCTCTGTTACATAAATAATGTATACATTTCAACGTTGATAACATTTCTCACTGAACGCCATACACATGGGTCCTGGATATGACCTTAAACTATATCCATTGATGAGGCCCAAGATTGCGGGCTTTGGGGAGTGTAGAGCCACCCTTTAATTGCCATTGCTCCCAGGTTCACTCTGACCCGGAGTGGTAGTACCTGTTAGGGTCCCAACTATGGGTTAAATAGAAACCGACTTGAAAGCAACAAATATATTGTATTAAAATTTTTTTCTTCAAAATCTTTGGATTCGGCATTAAATAACCTGAAAAAGGTTGATATGCCCCAAAACAAAATCAACCAACATCCATACACATGAAATAAACATTAGTTTTATTCATAACTTTTAATCAAACATAATTTTTCTTATTGAGTGAGGAAATTTTGATAACGATTTTTTAAATTCATGGATTTGACTAGTTATCTTTGAAATAGTCCCAGAAAATGAATATTTATCTTTGGAGTGATTTTTACAATGAATTTATTTAACTTCAAAATTTAGCTAAACTTGTCAGTTTCCGATGTTGCCGAGAAAACATTTTTCATAATAACTTTTTTTTCAAGTGTAAAAATTTTGTTTTTCTTTTTCCGAGATTAACTTTAGACTTTAATCTTTCAAACACAATCAGCAAGTAATCGGAAAGGTACAAAAATTATAAGCCGGCTTTCAAAACTATGTCCCTCCAATCAGTTTCCGCCATTAAATTATGCATAGCTAATTGTTTGTGAAGTTCTTGGGCATATTTAAAGACGCTATAGAAATCCTTCTAGACTGGAGCAATTTAAATATTTTTTCTTGGTCCAGAGCGGCCCTTTTTGGGAAGCTGGATGTTTCCCTATAAAAAAACTAGAAAGGCAAGTTAATAGGGACTTGGATTTGTGAGATGAGAGGTAAATCACTTAAAAAGGAACTTCTTCAATACCTCAGTTAGTGAAACCAATCCCACCTAAAAAAAAAACAAAAAAAAAAAAACATTGATATATTAGCAGTCAAACAATTTTCTATTTTGAAGGACCCTACAAATATTAACAAACATTCTGATTTTCTATATAGATGTATAAGTTGAAACTTATATTAAAATGTATCTTTCGTGAATTTGTGGTTTTGAATTCATTATTTTGTCTTTTACATGTAACATTTCTCTCGCTCTCTTACATCTAATATAATTATAAACTCTGTGGATCTCGCGTCCTTGCTTGAGTCTTGTCTTTCACGATCGGGCGATTCCATCTTTTAAAAAAGGGATGACAGGTGAATATATATATATATATATATATATATATATATATATATATATATATATATTATATTATATTAGAGAGAGAGAGAGAGAGAGAGAGAGAGAGAGAGTCATCCACATACAGACTGTTTCGCTGTATCACATTTCTTCAGTGTGGATGCGTATGGGATTAGCTAGGAGGCTAAAAAATGAAGGTGGAGACTTGCATGTTTTGCTTTCGATTCTAGCTCTCTCACACACACACACACACACACACACACACACACACACACACACTACATATCTGTAGAAATATATTTTCTTATTATATATCAATCCTCATATAAAAAGCTCAATGTAATTACAGAGCAATATAGAGAATAAATGACAAAAAGTGATATTCTAAAATTCATGATGTTGACCATCTTATAATTTATTCCTTTAATTCAGTTGACTTAGAATTGTATAAGTCAACTGAATTAAAGGAATAAATTATAAGATGGTCAACATCATGAATTTTGGAATATAACTTTTTGTCATTTATTCTCTCTGTCTCTCTGTCTCTCTCTTTCTCTCTCTCTCTCAATATATATATACATATATATATATATATATATATATATATATATATATATATATGTTTTGAGCTCACTTCTATATATCAGGTTCAATATAATAATCGATAGGGTGTTGTCTTTATAATGACAAATATGTAATGTATATGAATTAAAATATCATATTTAAGCGTATCTTATAATTTGGTAACGCCGAACAGTTTAATTATAAACCTAAAAAAAAACGGCTCTTCCCAAAATATTCCTATCAAATTGGAAAAGACATAAAAACATTAAAATTCCAGTTTTCTTTCTTTGAAATCAAGTTTTACCATATTGAAAGAATCAAAGACATTGAGTGAATCCAAAAGAAACGGAAGAATCCTGTTTTCTTTTTAGATAATGAAACGCAATTGTTTTTCTCAAGGAAAACCTTGAAAAAATAGGACATGTTTTTTTTCAAACCATTTTTGCTTTATTTCTATTTTTTGTTTCTTGCGACATTTTGATGATTTATTTGTATTTATTTTTATTTTTTAAACATTTTACTTCAGTTTTTGTTTTAATTTGTATTTATTTTTTTTACATTTTTCATTTTTTTTGTGGTTTTTATGTATTTTACTGTGAATTTATATATTTTTTTGAACCTATTTACTTTGTTGCAACATTTTCTTAAGATCATAGGAAATTCTTTTAAGTGATTTACCTCTTGTCTCACAGATCCAGTCCCTATTAACTTGCCTTCCTAGTTTTTAATAGGGAAACATCCAGCTTCCCAAAAAGGGCCACTTTGGATCAAGAAAATAAGATTAAATTGCCCCAGTCTAGAAGGATTTCTCTTTCAGTGACCCAAGACAGAAAAAATGGATTGCAGCATTCCAAGAATAGATACCGTTTTAGTAGCGTCATACTGAACAACTATAGCATCTTTAAATATGATCAAGAACTACATCAACAAGTAGCTATGCGTAATTTAATGGCAGAAACTGATGAGGGGACATCATTTTGAAAGCCAGCTTATAATTTTTTGTATGTTTTCGATTACTTTCTGATTGTGTTTGAAAGATTAAAGCCTAAAGTTAATCTCTAAAGGGTAAAACAAAATTTTTACATGCGAAAACAAAAGTTATAATGAAAAATGTTTTCACGGCAACATCGGAAACTGACAGGTTCAGCTACATTTCGAAGTTAAATAAATTCATTGTAAAAAAATCCCTCAAAAGATAAATATTAGTTTTCTGGGACTATTTCAAAGATAATTGGTAAAATAATGTCTTAAGATACAGAATTAAATTAAAAAACAAAAAAAAACCTTGTTTGTACAAAAAATAGTTTCATTAGTCCCCAAAAACGAGAGCTTAGTAATAGGTCTGGCTTTGCACAATCAAAACAAACAAAAAGGCGTTGCGCATAAGTTCTATGGAAGACCAAAATGTCAAAAAGTCAATTTTATTTAAAAATTTATAGCGGTATTGAAACATTATTATCTATTAATTTCTATATTGTTGAAGATTATAAAAAAGTATCCATTAATTTAGGTAATCCTATTTTTTGTAATAAAAAGTAAGTGTTTAATTAATTAGAAAATTTATTTACTTTTTACAAGATGACTCGAGTTATTTTCAAACGTGTTGTAACGATAAATTCATTTTTTTTTATTTTCAGGATTATAGAAACAAAATTCTTACGATGATGTTTACACCATCACGCATACAAGAAAAATAATATGATATTACATTTGAAATTTTTTTGAGAATTGTTATCAGTAAAATCTCATGAAATATTTTTTCCATTATATTTTTTTAGTGAAAATATTGAAGTAAAAAATGCTTAATTCAATGATAATATCGATAGTTCAAATTATTTTTTCAAGTTATATTGATTTCATTAACACAGACTTTAAGGGCCTTTTTTCATAATGTTCCTGAAATATTAACAAAATACTTTTTTTTTAGTTGTTAAAATCAACAATGTTTTATTTTTATATATATATATAAAAGGCAAACAGAAATTCATGCATCTTTTTTTTAGTACCTAAAACTTTAACTTTAGTAAAGGTGCTTTTTGTTTACAAAAAATAATACATTTTCACTAAAATTAAAAAAAAATATTAATAGGTTCAATTATTAATTAATAAATACTGAAAATTTCATTAAAATGGGTTGATTTCCTGAATTTTGGTGAATTTTTAAATAAAGATAGTGGTCAAAATGTTTATGCATTTTAGGAATCGGCCATTCATTTTGCACGGA
>NC_136500.1:72163721-72213721 GCF_053919585.1 Euprymna scolopes | reverse complement strand
TTTTACACCCCTAACACGAAACTGTGAATTAAAATATAAAACACTTGTAATTTCTCCTTTAAAAGTAGGTTGTTTATTTTCTTTATAGAATATACTTCCAAAATAAACTATTAAAGCTGTATAAAAAATAATAGAAATATTATTTTTATTTAAAAAAGAAACAGTATTTACAAAGTGCCGACGCGCTTCCATGCAGCCATTTCTTTTACGTAATGTTTTTTATAGGTAAGTGATTTTTTGGAATTTATATGGATTTTTTATACTCGAAGGAAGAAAATTTTCGTTGGTTTTCTTCAAATCTTTTTTAAAGAAAGCCGATTAAAAAAAACAAACAAATATTGCATAATTTACTATTAAACCTATTATTTTTTTTAAATTTGGTGTTTGCTCCTTTAATTGAAAAAAAAATAATTAGGGTTTGAATTACATTTTTCAAGTAGTTATAAGCTTGTAAAAATAGGAGGTCGAATTATTCAATTTTTTTTCATGCATTTTTAACATCGGTTTCTGACACTGCTAAAGCACCGACCGTTTGAATATTACAAAAAAAAAAGTTTTAAAATAAACTAGGGAAAGAAGAGTGCAATACGCAGAAAAAAATAATCTGAATTGTGAATAGTTGAGCTGGGCGAAATATGGAACATGTGGCGGAAGTTTTTAGAGACGAGATTTTTTGATTATTTGATATTTTAATTATTTGATTATTTGATCATTTAATCATTTGATTATTTGATTTTTTGATCCTTTGATTATTTGATTATTTGATTATTTGATCATTTGATTATTTGATCATTTGATTATTTGATTTTTTGATCATTTGATTTTTTTTATTATTTGATTATTTGATTATTTGATCATTTGATTATTTGATTATTTGATTTTTTGATTATTTGATTTTTTGATTTTTTGATTATTTGATTATTTGATTATTTGATCATTTGATTATTTGATTATTTGATGATTTGATTATTTGATTTTTTGATCATTTGATTATTTGATTATTTGATTTTTTGATTATTTGATTATTTGATCATTTGATTATTTGATTTTTTGATTATTTGATCATTTGATCATTTGATCCTTTGATCATTTGATCATTTGATTATTTGATTATTTGATTATTTGATTTTTTGATTATTTGATTATTTGATCATTTTATTATTTAATTATTTGATTATTTGATTATTTGATCATTTGATTATTTGATCATTTGATTATTTGATCATTTGATTATTTGATCATTTGATTATTTGATCATTTGATCATTTGATTTTTTGATGATTTGATTATTTGATTATTTGATTATTTGATGATTTAATTATTTGATTATTTGATTATTTAATTATTTGATCATTTGATCATTTGATTATTTGATTATTTGATTTTTTGATTTTTTGATCATTTGATTATTTGATTATTTGATCATTTGATTATTTGATTATTTGATCATTTGATTATTTGATTATTTGATCATTTGATGATTTGATGATTTGATTATTTGATCATTTAATTATGTGATTATTTAATTATTTGATTTTTTAATTATTTGATTATTTAATTATTTGATTATTTAATTATTTGATTATTTGATTTTTTGATTATTTGATTATTTAATTATTTGATTATTTAATTATTTGATTATTTGATTATTTGATGATTTAATTTTTTGATTATTTAATTATTTGATTATTTGATTATTTGATGATTTAATTTTTTGATTATTTGATTTTTTGATTTTTTGATTATTTGATTATTTTATCATTTAATTATTTGATTATTTAATTATTTGATTTTTTAATTATTTGATTATTTAATTATTTGATTATTTAATTATTTGATTATTTGATTATTTAATTATTTGATCATTTGATTATTTGATGATTTAATTTTATAATTATTTGATTTTTTGATTATTTGATTATTTGATGATTTAATTATTTGATTATTTGATTTTTTGATTTTTTGATTATTTGATTATTTGATCATTTAATTAGTTGATTATTTAATTATTTGATTTTTTAATTATTTGATCATTTGATTATTTGATCATTTGATTATTTGATTATTTGATTATTTGATGATTTGATGATTTAATTATTGGATTATTTGATGATTTAATTTTTTGGTTTTTTGATTATTTGATTATTTGATCATTTAATTATTTGATTATTTGATTATTTGATTATTTGATCATTTAATTATTTTATTTTTTGATTATTTGATGATTCAATTATTTGATTATTTGATTATTTGATTATTTGATCATTTAATTATTTGATAATTTGATTATTTGATTATTTGATCATTTAATTATTTGATTATTTGATGATTTGATTATTTGATTATTTGATCATTTAATTATTTGATTATTTGATTATTTGATTATTTGATCATTTAATTATTTGATTATTTGATGATTTGATTATTTGATGATTTGATTTTTTGATTATTTGATTATTTGATCATTTGATTATTTGATTATTTGATCATTTGATTTTTTTGATGATTTGATTTTTTTGATTATTTGATTATTTGATTTTTTTGATTATTTGATTTTTTGATTATTTGATTATTTGATGATTTAATTTTTTGATTATTTGATTATTTGATTATTTGATCATTTGATCATTTGATTTTTTGATTATTTAATTATTTGATTATTTGATTATTTGATGATTTAATTATTTGATTATTTGATTATTTGATTTTTTGATGATTTGATTATTTGATTATTTGATTATTTAATTTTTTGATTATTTAATTATTTAATTATTTGATTATTTAATTATTTGATTATTTAATTATTTAATTATTTGATTATTTGATTTTTTGATTATTTAATTATTTGATTATTTGATCATTTGATCATTTGATTATTTGATTTTTTGATTATTCGATTATTTGATTATTTGATTTTTTGATTATTTGATTATTTGATTATTTGATTTTTTGATTATTTGATCATTTGATTATTTTATTATTTGATTATTTGATGATTTGATCATTTGATTTTTTGATTATTTGATTATTTGATGATTTAATTTTTTATTTATTTGATTTTTTTGATTATTTGATTTTTTGATTATTTGATTATTTGATGAATTAATTTTTTGATTATTTGATTATTTGATGATTTAATTATTTGATTATTTGATTATTTGATTTTTTGATGATTTGATTAATTGATTATTTGATTATTTGATTATTTAATTATTTGATTATTTAATTATTTGATTATTTAATTATTTGATTATTTATTTATTTGATTATTTGATTATTTGATTATTTGATTTTTTGATTTTTTGATCATTTGATTATTTGATCATTTGATTATTTGATTATTTGATCATTTGATTATTTGATTATTTGATCATTTGATTATTTGATTATTTGATGATTTGATTATTTGATCATTTAATTATGTGATTATTTAATTATTTGATTTTTTAATTATTTGATTATTTAATTATTTGATTATTTAATTATTTGATTATTTGATTTTTTGATTATTTGATTATTTAATTATTTGATTATTTAATTATTTGATTATTTGATTATTTGATGATTTAATTTTTTGATTATTTAATTATTTGATTATTTGATTATTTGATGATTTAATTTTTTGATTATTTGATTTTTTGATTTTTTGATTATTTGATTATTTTATCATTTAATTATTTGATTATTTAATTATTTGATTTTTTAATTATTTGATTATTTAATTATTTGATTATTTAATTATTTGATTATTTGATTATTTAATTATTTGATCATTTGATTATTTGATGATTTAATTTTTTAATTATTTGATTTTTTGATTATTTGATTATTTGATGATTTAATTATTTTATTATTTGATTTTTTGATTTTTTGATTATTTGATTATTTGATCATTTAATTAGTTGATTATTTAATTATTTGATTTTTTAATTATTTGATCATTTGATTATTTGATCATTTGATTATTTGATGATTTGATGATTTAATTATTGGATTATTTGATGATTTAATTTTTTGGTTTTTTGATTATTTGATTATTTGATCATTTAATTATTTGATTATTTGATTATTTGATTATTTGATCATTTAATTATTTTATTTTTTGATTATTTGATGATTCAATTATTTGATTATTTGATTATTTGATCATTTAATAATTTGATTATTTGATTATTTGATCATTTAATTATTTGATTATTTGATGATTTGATTATTTGATTATTTGATCATTTAATTATTTGATTATTTTATTATTTGATTATTTGATCATTTAATTATTTGATTATTTGATGATTTGATTATTTGATGATTTGATTTTTTGATTATTTGATTATTTGATCATTTGATTATTTGATTATTTGATCATTTGATTTTTTTGATGATTTGATTTTTTTGATTATTTGATTATTTGATTTTTTTGATTATTTGATTTTTTTGATAATTTGATTTTTTGATTATTTGATTATTTGATGATTTAATTTTTTGATTATTTGATTATTTGATTATTTGATCATTTGATCATTTGATTTTTTGATTATTTAATTATTTGATTATTTGATTATTTGATGATTTAATTATTTGATTATTTGATTATTTGATTTTTTGATGATTTGATTATTTGATTATTTGATTATTTAATTTTTTGATTATTTAATTATTTAATTATTTGATTATTTAATTATTTGATTATTTAATTATTTGATTATTTAATTATTTGATTATTTAATTATTTGATTATTTGATCATTTGATCATTTGATTATTTGATTTTTTGATTATTCGATTATTTGATTATTTGATTTTTTGATTATTTGATTATTTGATTTTTTGATTTTTTGATTATTTGATTATTTGATCATTTGATTATTTTATTATTTGATTATTTGATGATTTGATGATTTGATCATTTGATTTTTTGATTATTTGATTATTTGATGATTTAATTTTTTGTTTATTTGATTTTTTTGATTATTTGATTTTTTGATTATTTGATTATTTGATGATTTAATTTTTTGATTATTTGATTATTTGATGATTTAATTATTTGATTATTTGATTATTTGATTTTTTGATGATTTGATTTTTTGATGATTTGATTATTTGATTATTTGATTATTTAATTATTTGATTATTTAATTATTTGATTATTTAATTATTTGATTATTTATTTATTTGATTATTTGATTATTTGATTATTTGATTTTTTTATTATTTAATTATTTGATTATTTGATTATTTGATTTTTTGATTATTTGATCATTTGATCATTTGATCCTTTGATCATTTGATCATTTGATTATTTGATTATTTGATTATTTGATTTTTTGATTATTTGATTATTTGATCATTTTATTATTTAATTATTTGATTATTTGATTATTTGATCATTTGATTATTTGATCATTTGATTATTTGATCATTTGATTATTTGATCATTTGATTATTTGATCATTTGATCATTTGATTTTTTGATGATTTGATTATTTGATTATTTGATTATTTGATGATTTAATTATTTGATTATTTGATTATTTAATTATTTGATCATTTGATCATTTGATTATTTGATTATTTGATTATTTGATTTTTTGATTTTTTGATCATTTGATTATTTGATTATTTGATCATTTGATTATTTGATTATTTGATCATTTGATTATTTGATTATTTGATCATTTGATGATTTGATGATTTGATTATTTGATCATTTAATTATGTGATTATTTAATTATTTGATTTTTTAATTATTTGATTATTTAATTATTTGATTATTTAATTATTTGATTATTTGATTTTTTGATTATTTGATTATTTAATTATTTGATTATTTAATTATTTGATTATTTGATTATTTGATGATTTAATTTTTTGATTATTTAATTATTTGATTATTTGATTATTTGATGATTTAATTTTTTGATTATTTGATTTTTTGATTTTTTGATTATTTGATTATTTTATCATTTAATTATTTGATTATTTAATTATTTGATTTTTTAATTATTTGATTATTTAATTATTTGATTATTTAATTATTTGATTATTTGATTATTTAATTATTTGATCATTTGATTATTTGATGATTTAATTTTATAATTATTTGATTTTTTGATTATTTGATTATTTGATGATTTAATTATTTGATTATTTGATTTTTTGATTTTTTGATTATTTGATTATTTGATCATTTAATTAGTTGATTATTTAATTATTTGATTTTTTAATTATTTGATCATTTGATTATTTGATCATTTGATTATTTGATTATTTGATTATTTGATGATTTGATGATTTAATTATTGGATTATTTGATGATTTAATTTTTTGGTTTTTTGATTATTTGATTATTTGATCATTTAATTATTTGATTATTTGATTATTTGATTATTTGATCATTTAATTATTTTATTTTTTGATTATTTGATGATTCAATTATTTGATTATTTGATTATTTGATTATTTGATCATTTAATTATTTGATAATTTGATTATTTGATTATTTGATCATTTAATTATTTGATTATTTGATGATTTGATTATTTGATTATTTGATCATTTAATTATTTGATTATTTGATTATTTGATTATTTGATCATTTAATTATTTGATTATTTGATGATTTGATTATTTGATGATTTGATTTTTTGATTATTTGATTATTTGATCATTTGATTATTTGATTATTTGATCATTTGATTTTTTTGATGATTTGATTTTTTTGATTATTTGATTATTTGATTTTTTTGATTATTTGATTTTTTGATTATTTGATTATTTGATGATTTAATTTTTTGATTATTTGATTATTTGATTATTTGATCATTTGATTTTTTGATTATTTAATTATTTGATTATTTGATTATTTGATGATTTAATTATTTGATTATTTGATTATTTGATTTTTTGATGATTTGATTATTTGATTATTTGATTATTTAATTTTTTGATTATTTAATTATTTAATTATTTGATTATTTAATTATTTGATTATTTAATTATTTAATTATTTGATTATTTGATTTTTTGATTATTTAATTATTTGATTATTTGATCATTTGATCATTTGATTATTTGATTTTTTGATTATTCGATTATTTGATTATTTGATTTTTTGATTATTTGATTATTTGATTATTTGATTTTTTGATTATTTGATCATTTGATTATTTTATTATTTGATTATTTGATGATTTGATCATTTGATTTTTTGATTATTTGATTATTTGATGATTTAATTTTTTATTTATTTGATTTTTTTGATTATTTGATTTTTTGATTATTTGATTATTTGATGAATTAATTTTTTGATTATTTGATTATTTGATGATTTAATTATTTGATTATTTGATTATTTGATTTTTTGATGATTTGATTAATTGATTATTTGATTATTTGATTATTTAATTATTTGATTATTTAATTATTTGATTATTTAATTATTTGATTATTTATTTATTTGATTATTTGATTATTTGATTATTTGATTTTTTGATTTTTTGATCATTTGATTATTTGATCATTTGATTATTTGATTATTTGATCATTTGATTATTTGATTATTTGATCATTTGATTATTTGATTATTTGATGATTTGATTATTTGATCATTTAATTATGTGATTATTTAATTATTTGATTTTTTAATTATTTGATTATTTAATTATTTGATTATTTAATTATTTGATTATTTGATTTTTTGATTATTTGATTATTTAATTATTTGATTATTTAATTATTTGATTATTTGATTATTTGATGATTTAATTTTTTGATTATTTAATTATTTGATTATTTGATTATTTGATGATTTAATTTTTTGATTATTTGATTTTTTGATTTTTTGATTATTTGATTATTTTATCATTTAATTATTTGATTATTTAATTATTTGATTTTTTAATTATTTGATTATTTAATTATTTGATTATTTAATTATTTGATTATTTGATTATTTAATTATTTGATCATTTGATTATTTGATGATTTAATTTTTTAATTATTTGATTTTTTGATTATTTGATTATTTGATGATTTAATTATTTTATTATTTGATTTTTTGATTTTTTGATTATTTGATTATTTGATCATTTAATTAGTTGATTATTTAATTATTTGATTTTTTAATTATTTGATCATTTGATTATTTGATCATTTGATTATTTGATGATTTGATGATTTAATTATTGGATTATTTGATGATTTAATTTTTTGGTTTTTTGATTATTTGATTATTTGATCATTTAATTATTTGATTATTTGATTATTTGATTATTTGATCATTTAATTATTTTATTTTTTGATTATTTGATGATTCAATTATTTGATTATTTGATTATTTGATCATTTAATAATTTGATTATTTGATTATTTGATCATTTAATTATTTGATTATTTGATGATTTGATTATTTGATTATTTGATCATTTAATTATTTGATTATTTTATTATTTGATTATTTGATCATTTAATTATTTGATTATTTGATGATTTGATTATTTGATTATTTGATGATTTGATTATTTGATTATTTGATCATTTGATTATTTGATTATTTGATCATTTGATTTTTTTGATGATTTGATTTTTTTTGATTATTTGATTATTTGATTTTTTTGATTATTTGATTTTTTTGATAATTTGATTTTTTGATTATTTGATTATTTGATGATTTAATTTTTTGATTATTTGATTATTTGATTATTTGATCATTTGATCATTTGATTTTTTGATTATTTAATTATTTGATTATTTGATTATTTGATGATTTAATTATTTGATTATTTGATTATTTGATTTTTTGATGATTTGATTATTTGATTATTTGATTATTTAATTTTTTGATTATTTAATTATTTAATTATTTGATTATTTAATTATTTGATTATTTAATTATTTGATTATTTAATTATTTGATTATTTAATTATTTGATTATTTGATCATTTGATCATTTGATTATTTGATTTTTTGATTATTCGATTATTTGATTATTTGATTTTTTGATTATTTGATTATTTGATTTTTTGATTTTTTGATTATTTGATTATTTGATCATTTGATTATTTTATTATTTGATTATTTGATGATTTGATGATTTGATCATTTGATTTTTTGATTATTTGATTATTTGATGATTTAATTTTTTGTTTATTTGATTTTTTTGATTATTTGATTTTTTGATTATTTGATTATTTGATGATTTAATTTTTTGATTATTTGATTATTTGATGATTTAATTATTTGATTATTTGATTATTTGATTTTTTGATGATTTGATTATTTGATTATTTGATTATTTAATTATTTGATTATTTAATTATTTGATTATTTAATTATTTGATTATTTATTTATTTGATTATTTGATTATTTGATTATTTGATTTTTTTATTATTTAATTATTTGATTATTTGATCATTTGATTATTTGATTATTTGATTTTTTGATTATTTGATTTTTTGATTATTTGATTATTTGATTATTTTATTATTTGATTATTTGATTATTTGATCATTTTATTATTTGATTATTTTATTATTTGATTTTTTGATTATTTGATTATTTGATTATTTGATCATTTGATTTTTTGATTATTTGATTATTTGATCATTTGATTATTTGATTATTTGATTATTTAATTATTTGATTATTTGATTATTTGATGATTTGATTATTTGATTATTTGATTCTTTGATGATTTGATCATTTGATTTTTTGATTATTTGATTATTTGATTATTTGATGATTTTATGATTTGATTATTTGATTATTTGATGATTTGATTATTTGATTTTTTGATTATTTGATTATTTGATCATTTGATTATTTTATTATTTGATCATTTGATTTTTTTGATGATTTGATTTTTTTGATTATTTGATTTTTTGATTATTTGATTATTTGATGATTTAATTTTTTGATTATTTGATGTTTTTGATTTTTTGATTTTTTGATTATTTTATTATTTGATGATTTAATTTTTTGATTATTTGATTATTTGATCATTTGATGATTTCATTTTTTAATTATTTGATTATTTGATTGTTTGATGATTTGATTATTTGATTATTTAATTATTTGATTATTTAATTATTTGATTATTTGATTATTTAATTATTTGATTATTTAATTATTTGATTATTTAATTATTTGATTATTTAATTATTTATTTATTTAATTATTTGATTATTTGATGATTTGATTATTTGATTTTTTGATTATTTAATTATTTGATTATTTGATCATGTGATTATTTGTATTATTTGATTATTTGATTTTTTGATTATTTGATTATTTGATTTTTTGATTATTTGATGATTTGATCATTTGATTATTTTATTATTTGATCATTTGATTTTTTTGATGATTTGATTTTTTTGATTATTTGATTATTTATTTTTTAATTATTTGATTATTTAATTATTTGATTATTTGATTATTTGATTTTTTTATTATTTAATTATTTGATTATTTGATCATTTGATTATTTGATTTTTTGATTATTTATTTTTTGATTATTTGATTATTTAATTATTCGATTATTTGATTATTTGATTTTTTGATTATTTAATTATTTGATTATTTGATCATTTGATTATTTGATTACTTGATAATTTAATTATTTAATTATTTAATCTTTTGATTATTTGATTATTTGATCATTTAATTTTTTGATTATTTGATTATTTAATTATTTAATTATTTGATTAGTTGATGATTTGATTATTTGATTTTTTGATTATTTAATTATTTAATGATTTGATTATTTGATGATTTGATTATTTAATTTTTTGATTATTTAATTATTTGATTATTTGATCATTTGATTATTTGATTATTTGATTTTTTGATTATTTGATTATTTGATTTTTTGATTATTTGATTATTTGATCATTTAATTATTTGATGATTTGATGATTTGATTATTTGATCATTTGATCATTTCATTTTTGGATTATTTGATTATTTGATCATTTGATCATTTAATTTTTTGATTATTTGATTATTTGATTATTTTATTATTTGATCATTTAATTTTTTTATTATTTGATCATTTGATTAATTTATTATTTGATCATTTTATTGTTTTGATGATTTGATTTTTTTGATTATTTGATTTTTTGATTATTTGATTTTTTGATTATTTGATTATTTGATCATTTAATTATTTGATTATTTGATTATTTGATTATTTTATTATTTGATCATTTGATTTTTTTGATGATTTGATTTTTTTGATTATTTGATTTTTTGATTATTTGATTATTTGATTTTTTGATTATTTGATCATTTGATTATTTGATTATTTGATCATTTGATTATTTTATTATTTGATGATTTGATTTTTTTGATGATTTGATTTTTTTGATTATTTGATTTTTTGATTATTTGATTATTTGATTTTTTGATTATTTGATTATTTGATCATTTAATTATTTGATTATTTGATCATTTGATCATTTGATTATTTAATTATTTGATTTTTTGATTATTTAATTATTTGATTATTTGATCATTTGATCATTTGATTATTTGATTATTTGATCATGTAATTATTTGATTCTTTGATCATTTAGTTATTTGATTATTTGATCATTTGATCATTTGATCATTTGATTTTTTGATTATTTGATTATTTAATTATTTGATTATTTGATCATTTGATCATTTGATTTTTTGATTTTTTGATTATTTGATTATTTGATTTTTTGATTTTTTGATTTTTTGATTTTCTGATCATTTGATTATTTGATTTTTTGATTTTCTGATCATTTGATTATTTGATTGTTTGATTTTTTGATTATTTGATTATTTGATTTTTTGATTTTCTGATTATTTGATTTTTGGATTTTTTGATTATTTGATTATTTGATCATTTGATTATTTGATTTTTTGATTTTTTGATTATTTGATTTTTTGATTTTTTGATTTTTTGATTATTTGATTTTTTGATGATATGATTTTTTATTTTTAGATTTTTTGATTTTTTGATTTTTTGATTATTTGATTTTTTGATTTTTTGATTTTTTTATTATTTGATTTTTTGATTATTTGATTATTTGATTTTTTGATTATTTGATTATTTGATTTTTTGATTATTTGATTTTTTGATTTTTTGATTATTTGATTATTTGATTATTTGATGATTTGATTATTTGATTATTTGATTTTTTGATTTTTTGATTATTTGATTATTTGATTTTTGATTTTTTGATTTTTTGATTATTTGATCATTTGATTATTTTATTATTTGATTATTTGATGATTTGATTATATATTTTTGGATTATTTGATTATTTGATTATTTGATCATTTGATTATTTTATTATTTGATTATTTGATGATTTGATTATATATTTTTGGATTATTTGATTATTTGATTATTTGATCATTTGATTATTTTATTATTTGATTATTTGATTTTTTGATTGTTTGATTATTTGATTTTTTGATTATTTGATTATTTGATTTTTTGATTATTTGATTATTTGATTTTTTGATTATTTGATTTTTTGATTGTTTGATTATTTGATTTTTTGATTTTTTGATTATTTGATGATTTGATGATTTGATTATTTGATTATTTGATTTTTTGATTTTTTGATTATTTGATTTTTTGATTATTTGATTTTTTGATTTTTTGATTATTTGATCATTTGATTATTTTATTATTTGATTATTTGATGATTTGATTATATATTTTTGGATTATTTGATTATTTGATCATTTGATTATTTTATTATTTGATCATTTGATTTTTTTGATGATTTGATTTTTTTGATTATTTGATGATTTGATTATTTTATTATTTAATTATTTGATTAATTGATCATTTGACTATTTGAGAAGGTAAAGGAGAATAAAAAGGGAGGCGGTCAATATATGCAAAGCGAAAGGAAAAACAGAAGGAAAGAATATAAAGCGATTCAGATGACAAATAAAACCTTGACAATAAGTACAGTACCTTAGTAGTCCCCTCCCCATCTCTATTCTAAAATATCGAGTCACCGAGTGAAAAGAAATATATTATTTATAGTTTTCTAGACAAAAATATCAATCCAAGGAAATGTCCATAATACAGACATCCTTGGACATTTCAATACATTGGAGTTCGTTTTATTAAGACATATCAAGCTTTGTTAACATAATACCTATTGTGAACATTTCATTTTATATAGTATATGTATATATATGGTAACTATTATCCTGGCAAAGTCGCTAAATCACCGCGTGACTTTATTGCGAGAAAACAAAATTCTGTGTAGCCATTAAAAATTATTTATTATTATTGACTCACATGGAGCTTTCACACAAGTCAACAAAAGATCTGATTGGTGACCTGTGGTGTTCTCTGGAAGCTGAGTGACAAAAAGTCTCCACAGACGACCAGCTCTCTCCACCTCCTTCAATAGCATTTGCAAATAAATCTGTGCCATCACAACAGCCCCTTACCATTGATTTCTCGTTGGCAGTGGCCATTGCTCTATACTGGAATTTGAGTGGTACTAAGCCTCCCCAAGGTCCCAGTTCTCTTCGCGCTTGTCCAGCGGTGGTCTGGTCAGCGCTCTCTCCATGGTCTTTCCATCCTCCTTGACCCTTCCCGGCTCTTTGGTATCATTTTTCTATTGAGGGAACAGTAATGAGACAATAGGAGGAGGATGCATGATGGGGTGTAGAACTTGTAGATATGCAGCTTCGGTGTTCTTCATTCCCTGTAACGCTTCTTCATTTTATTGTATTCTTGTATTATTCTCCACATTCAAGGCTTTTCCTTAATATTTCAGCCGTTTTCATTATCGTTAGTCGTTGTATTTTTGCAGCTATTCCTCTGATTCCAATTTCTGCCATTCTTTTTTCAAAGTTTTTCGGAATTGTTCCTAGTGCTCCTACTATTATCAGTATTATTTTGATTTTCTTCATCATCCAAATCCCTTTTAACTCTCTGGCTAGCTCTGTGTATTTGCTTCGTTTCTCCTTTTCTTTCATACTCACTGTAGGCAGTTGGGACAGCAAAGTCTACGATTTGACAGGATTTTTCTTTCTTGTTAATTATTACGATATCTGGTCTTCTTGCTGGGATGGGTTTGTCCAACTGTATGTCCATGTCCTATAGGATTTTGTGGTTCTCGTTTTCG
Source organism: Euprymna scolopes (assembly GCF_053919585.1). Taxonomy (NCBI): domain Eukaryota; kingdom Metazoa; phylum Mollusca; class Cephalopoda; order Sepiida; family Sepiolidae; genus Euprymna; species Euprymna scolopes. The sequence continues at coordinate 72,199,591 of NC_136500.1, read as the reverse complement.
AGTGCTGTTGCGGATTATTATTAGCTGGGGTATAACTTTGGATCTGGTGGCAGATGCCTTGACCATCTACTGTTTACGGATGATTTGAAGATATTCGGTAGAAATGAGAAGGAGATAGAGAGACTGGTAGAGCTCATCGGGATATACTCGGAAGACATCAGGACAGAGTTTGGGATTAGTAAGTGTGCGGTGTTGATGATGAAAAGGGGAGTAAAGGTTCATTCGAATGGAATAGTGTTGCCAAATGGAGAAATCATGAAAGAAATAGAAGATACAAAGTATAAGTATTTGGGAGTGCTGGAAGGTGTAGGCATCAATGAACAAAGAGATGAAAGAGAAAGTCAGGAAGGAGTATCTTAGAAGAGTGAAATTAATTGCGAGCTCGAAATTGTATGGAGGAAACCTAATGAAAGCGGCGAATGCATGGGTAGTCAGCATTTTGAGATATAGTGCATGAATTTTAGAATTGTCTGACAAGGAGTTGCATGCCATGGATATCAAAACAAGAAAAGTTTTAGCAATGTTTCGTATATTCCACATTAGAAGTAGCGTAGCAAGGCTGTATCAAAAGAGGAAAGATGGTGGGAGAGGATTGAAAAGTGTAAAAGATTGTGTTAGAACTGAGGAGATGTCATTGAAGGAGCATGTGGTTAGAAGTGAGGAGTGGATACTCAAGGTATTGGCCAATGAAGTGGAGGTATATGAGACTAAGGCTGAGTATGTGAAACATATGGACAGAGAAAGGGCAGAAGAACTGGCTAGGAAGAAAATGCATGGAAGGTTCTTCCAGGATATAGCAGATGTGGCTGATGAAAGATCATGGCAATGACTCAGAGCTGGGTATCTGGCTAAGAGTACTGAAGCTTTTGTTTGTGCAGCACAACAGCAGGCATTAGGAACACGATGTTAAAAAAATGGTTCTAGGAGAAGAAGTTGCTGCAGAATACCGGATTTGTGGTAAGGTGTAAAAGTCAATTGCGCACCTTGCAGCAGGGTGTAGTGGATTGGCCCAGAGAGAGTATCACAAAAGATACGATTGCATGGGGCTCCGGATATATTGGGAGGCCTATAAGAAGGTTTGGGATGAAATGTGCAAGGTAGAGGTATGGTGGGACAAAAACGTCATAACAACCAAGCAATTGGAACATAATCGTCCGGATTTGGTCGTTATTGATAAGATCTCAAAAAACTGGCAAAATGTAGACTTCTCAATACCCTGGGACAGGAGTATGAGAGAGAAGAAGAACGAGAAGTGGAGCAATTATGTTCCATTGGCTTTGGAGATAAGGTGTATACATGGGATTAAAACACAAATAATCCTGATCGTAATTGGTACGCTAGGAGTAGTATCAAGTCATCTGGAAAGGCAATTGAAAAAACTATGAATCCTCAATGTTTTAGGTGGCCTTCAGACCTCTGCTATTGTAGGTACCACCAACATCCTTAGGAAAACCACTGATCTTTGAAGCTCCTGGTTTGGAACCGGAATTGAGGTCAGTCTTCTGGAAATGAATTCCATTTGGTTTCAGGGAGACATTGATAAACGAAATCAGAATTATTATTATTATTATTATTATTATTATTATCATCATCATTATTATTATTAACTTCAGTTTTGTGATGTTTTACACGGGTTTTTTTTTTTCACTTAAGTGCAGGCTTTTATAACAAAGCTAGTGAGCATAGTCAAAGAGTCAATTAGATGGAAAGCACCTGGCATATGATGTTTGCTGTGTCAAGCAGTACTGACTTCTGGAGTACGGTGATGTTGAACTTGATTCCCAGGGAGTTCAACTGTTTCTCAAGATCATCTGGAATTGAGTTAAGCGCACCTGTGATGATTGGCATGATGGAAGTTTTCTACTCCCACAACCTCATAAACGAAAAAAAATTATTATTAACTATGATTTGAGGCAAAAATATGATTCCAATAGAAAATGGCCCAAAACTGACAATTCAGATGCTCAAAATAATTTGGACCTAAAATTGAAACAAAGGCTTGTTTTGCTAACAGCATTGTTCAGACAATTTACCGCCTTTGATTTGCCGATTCAGCAATTGAAAAGAATGCTTGTCCCTGGCAATCAGAGTGTTGTTAACCTAAAGGGCTCGATTGGAGGTGTTTTTGATAGAACTCAACAAGAAGATGTCACTGCATTTTGGGAATGTTTGATAAACAATTGCTCTGACAGTGTCAAACAATTGTTCAATTTTGAAGAAAGTAAAACACAGAAACATGTTAAAATACACGAAATGCACTGCCAAAGACTATAAGATAGTGAATGAAATTGCACCTTAAAAGCTGTCTGTGGATTCAAAACTGTACCAATTGATGAAAATCCACTGAGAATGGCTATTGAACTCCATCTTAATGATGGTCGCCAGCTATTCAAAAGTTTGCTCAAAACTGATTCAAACATTGCAATGAAATGTCAACAAAATACTGAACACTTGGAAAACATCACCATAACTTTTCCTACTGAAATGAAATATTTGTCTACTCAAATAAATAGATTTTTATTTGAAAATTACACTCCTCTGTGAATTAATGGCAAAATTATGAATTTCAATACAAAAAAAAACAAACAATGCTTTTGGCACAAATTTCAAAATAAAAGAAGCTATTATGCACACTTTGAATAGAGCCGATTTTGGGCATTAGACTTGCATTGTTAGAAATAATAATGACAAGCGGAATATTGTCAGTGACACTAATATTTCTAACAATTTTCTTTCTAAAATTGACAACATTATTCTTTTTTTTGGGGGGGGGAATATAAAAGAAAAAAATTGACAAGAAAAAACAAACAGAACAGGCCATATATTCAGTCTACAAAAATATTAGTGGTGGCCTTACCCCTAAAAATCCAACCATCATTTCAGTGTGGTTTGAGGGGAGGGGGGGGGGCAAAGTCATTACTGCATGTGAACGATGGTATTGGTATGAAGCATTATATTAAACAATTTTTTATAAATATTTGTGATATTTTTGTCTAATTCTTAGTATATTTTATTAATTGATAAATATGTTATTGTTTATGTTGCTGTTAATGTTGTTGATAATATAATGTTATTGTTTATGTTGCTGCTAATGTTGTTGATAAATATAATGTTATTGTTTATGTTATTGTTAATGTTGTTGATAAATATAATGTTATTGTTTATGTAGCTGCTAATGTTGTTGATAAATATAATGTTATTGTTTATGTTATTGTTAATGTTGTTGATAAATATAATGTTATTGTTTATGTTGCTGCTAATGTTGTTGATAAATATAATGTTATTGTTTATGTTATTGTTAATGTTGTTGATAAATATAATGTTATTGTTTATGTTGCTGCTAATGTTAATGATAAATATAATGTTATTGTTTATGTTGCTGTTAATGTTGTTGATAATATTATGTTATTGTTTATGTTGCTGCTAATGTTGTTGATAAATATAATGTTATTGTTTATGTTTCTGTTAATGTTGTTGATAAATATAATGTTATTGTTTATGTTATTGTTAATGTTGTTGATAATATAATGTTATTGTTTATGTTGCTGCTAATGTTGATGATAATATAATGTTATTGTTTATGTTGCTGCTAATGTTGATGATAAATATAATGTTATTGTTTATGTTATTGTTAATGTTGTTGATAATATAATGTTATTGTTTATGTTGCTGCTAATGTTGATGATAAATATAATGTTATTGTTTATGTTGCTGCTAATGTTGATGATAATATAATGTTATTGTTTATGTTGCTGCTAATGTTGATGATAAATATAATGTTATTGTTTATGTTGCTGCTAATGTTGATGATAAATATAATGTTATTGTCTATGTTGCTGCTAATGTTGATGATAAATATAATGTTATTGTTTATGTTGCTGCTAATGTTGATGATAAATATAATGTTATTGTTTATGTTGCTGCTAATGTTGATGATAAATATAATGTTATTGTTTATGCTGCTGCTAATGTTGTTGATAAATATAATGTTATTGTTTATGTTGTTGCTAATGTTGATGATAATATAATGTTGTTGTTTATGTTGCTGCTAATGTTGTTGATAAATATAATGTTATTGTTTATGTTATTGTTAATGTTGTTGATAATATGTTATTGTTTATGTTGCTGCTAATGTTGTTGATAAATATAATGTTATTGTTTATGTTATTGTTAATGTTGTTGATAAATATAATGTTATTGTTTATGTAGCTGCTAATGTTGTTGATAAATATAATGTTATTGTTTATGTTATTGTTAATGTTGTTGATAAATATAATGTTATTGTTTATGTTGCTGCTAATGTTGTTGATAAATATAATGTTATTGTTTATGTTATTGTTAATGTTGTTGATAAATATAATGTTGTTGATAAATATAATGTTGTTGTTTATGTTGCTGTTAATGTTGTTGATAAATATAATGTTATTTTTTATGTTGCTGCTAATGTTGTTGATAAATATTGTTGTTGTTTATGTTGCTATTAATGTTGTTGATAAATATAATGTTATTGTTTATGTTGCTGCTAATGTTGTTCATAAATATAATGTTATTGTTTATGTTAATGTTGGTGATAATATAATGTTATTGTTTATGTTTCTGCTAATGTTGTTGATAAATATAATGTTGTTGTTTATGTTGCTGCTAATGTTGTTGATAAATATGTCATTGTTTATGTTGCTGCTAATGTTGATAAATGTTATTGTTTATGTTGTTTCTAATGTTGTTGCTAAATATGCTATTGTTTATGTTGCTGCTAATGTTGTTGATAAATATTATGTTGTTGTTTATGTTGCTATTAATGTTGTTGCTAATATAATGTTATTGTTTATGTTGCTGCTAATGTTGTTGATAAATATAATGTTATTGTTTATGTTGCTGCTAATGTTGTTGATAATATAATGTTATTGTTTATGTTGCTGCTAATGTTGTTGATAATATGTTATTGTTTATGTTGCTGCTAATGTTGTTGATAAATATAATGTTGTTGATGAATATAATGTTGTTGATAATATAATGTTGTTTATATTGCTGCTAATGTTGTTGATAAATATGTTTTTGTTTATGTTGCTGCTAATGTTGTTGATAAATATGTTTTTGTTTATGTTGCTGCTAATGTTGTTGATAAATATAATGTTATTGTTTATGTTATTGTTAATGTTGTTGATAATATAATGTTATTGTTTATGTTGCTGCTAATGTTGTTTATAAATATAATGTTGTTGATAAATATAATGTTGTTGTTTATGTTACTGTTAATGTTGTTGATAAATATGTTATTGTTTATGTTGCTGCTAATGTTGTTGATGAATATTGTTGTTGTTTATGTTGCTATTAATGTTGTTGATAAATATAATGTTATTGTTTATGTTGCTGTTAATGTTGTTGATAAATATAATGTTATTGTTTATGTTAATGTTGTTGATAATATAATGTTATTGTTTATGTTTCTGCTAATGTTGTTGATAAATATAATGTTGTTGATAATATAATGTTGTTGTTTATGTTGCTGCTAATGTTGTTGATAAATATGTGATTGTTTATGTTGCTGCTAATGTTGATAAATGTTATTGTTTATGTTGTTTCTAATGTTGTTGCTAGATATGCTATTGTTTATGTTGCTGCTAATGTTGTTGATAAATATTATGTTGTTGTTTATGTTGCTATTAATGTTGTTGATAAATATAATGTTATTGTTTATGTTGCTGCTAATGTTGTTGATAAATATAATGTTATTGTTTATGTTGCTGCTAATGTTGTTGCTAATATAATGTTATTGTTTATGTTGCTGCTAATGTTGTTGATAAATATAATGTTATTGTTTATGTTGCTGCTAATGTTGTTGATAATATAATGTTATTGTTTATGTTGCTGCTAATGTTGTTGATAATATAATGTTATTGTTTATGTTGCTGCTAATGTTGTTGATAAATATAATGTTGTTGATGAATATAATGTTGTTGATAATATAATGTTGTTTATATTGCTGCTAATGTTGTTGATAAATATGTTTTTGTTTATGTTGCTGCTAATGTTGTTGATAAATATGTTTTTGTTTATGTTGCTGCTAATGTTGTTGATAAATATAATGTTATTGTTTATGTTATTGTTAATGTTGTTGATAATATAATGTTATTGTTTATGTTGCTGCTAATGTTGTTGATAAATATAATGTTGTTGATAAATATAATGTTGTTGTTTATGTTACTGTTAATGTTGTTGATAAATATGTTATTGTTTATGTTGCTGCTAATGTTGTTGATAAATATTGTTGTTGTTTATGTTGCTATTAATGTTGTTGATAAATATAATGTTATTGTTTATGTTGCTGTTAATATTGTTGATAAATATAATGTTATTGTTTATGTTGCTGCTAATGTTGTTGATAAATATTGTTGTCGTTTACGTTGCTATTAATGTTGTTGGTAAATATAATGTTATTGTTTATGTTGCTGCTAATGTTGTTGATAAATATAATGTTATTGTTTATGTTAATGTTGTTGATAATATAATGTTGTTGTTTATGTTGCTGCTAATGTTGTTGATAAATATGTGATTGTTTATGTTGCTGCTAATGTTGATAAATGTTATTGTTTATGTTGTTTCTAATGTTGTTGCTAGATATGCTATTGTTTATGTTGCTGCTAATGTTGTTGATAAATATTATGTTGTTGTTTATGTTGCTATTAATGTTGTTGATAAATATAATGTTATTGTTTATGTTGCTGCTAATGTTGTTGATAAATATGTTATTGTTTATGTTGCTGCTAATGTTGTTGATAATATAATGTTATTGTTTATGTTGCTGCTAATGTTGTTGATAAATATAATGTTATTGCTTATGTTATTGTTAATGTTGTTGATAATATAATGTTATTGTTTATGTTGCTGCTAATGTTGTTGATAAATATAATGTTGTTGATAAATATAATGTTGTTGTTTATGTTGCTGTTAATGTTGTTGATAAATATGTTATTGTTTATGTTGCTACTAATGTTGTTGATAAATATTGTTGTTGTTTATGTTGCTATTAATGTTGTTGATAAATATAATGTTATTGTTTATGTTGCTGCTAATGTTGTTGATAAATATAATGTTATTGTTTATGTTAATGTTGTTGATAATATAATGTTATTGTTTATGTTTCTGCTAATGTTGTTGATAAATATAATGTTGTTGATAAAATTATGTTATTGTTTATTTTTCTGCTAATGTTGTTGATAAATATGTCATTGTTTATGTTGCTGCTAATGTTGATAAATGTTATTGTTTATGTTGTTTCTAATGTTGTTGCTAAATATGCTATTGTTTATGTTGCTGCTAATGTTGTTGTTAAATATTATGTTGTTGTTTATGTTGCTGCTAATGTTGTTGATAAATATAATGTTGTTGTTTATGTTGCTGCTAATGTTGTTGATAAATATAATGTTGTTGTTTGTGTTATTTTTAATGTTGTTGATAATATAATGTTATTTTTTATGTTTCTGCTAATGTTGTTGATAAATATAATGTTGTTGATAAAATTATGTTGTTGTTTATGTTGCTGCTAATGTTGTTGATAAATATGTCATTGTTTATGTTGCTGCTAATGTTGATAAATGTTATTGTTTATGTTGTTTCTAATGTTGTTGCTAAATATGCTATTGTTTATGTTGCTGCTAATGTTGTTGTTAAATATTATGTTGTTGTTTATGTTGCTGCTAATGTTGTTGATAAATATAATGTTGTTGTTTATGTTGCTGCTAATGTTATTGATAAATATAATGTTGTTGTTTATGTTATTGTTAATGTTGTTGATAATATAATGTTATTGTTTATGTTGCTGCTAATGTTGTTGATAAATATAATGTTATTGTTTATGTTGCTGTTAATATTGTTGATAAATATAATGTTATTGTTTATGTTGCTGCTAATGTTGTTGATAAATATTGTTGTCGTTTACGTTGCTATTAATGTTGTTGGTAAATATAATGTTATTGTTTATGTTGCTGCTAATGTTGTTGATAAATATAATGTTATTGTTTATGTTAATGTTGTTGATAATATAATGTTGTTGTTTATGTTGCTGCTAATGTTGTTGATAAATATGTGATTGTTTATGTTGCTGCTAATGTTGATAAATGTTATTGTTTATGTTGTTTCTAATGTTGTTGCTAGATATGCTATTGTTTATGTTGCTGCTAATGTTGTTGATAAATATTATGTTGTTGTTTATGTTGCTATTAATGTTGTTGATAAATATAATGTTATTGTTTATGTTGCTGCTAATGTTGTTGATAAATATGTTATTGTTTATGTTGCTGCTAATGTTGTTGATAATATAATGTTATTGTTTATGTTGCTGCTAATGTTGTTGATAAATATAATGTTATTGCTTATGTTATTGTTAATGTTGTTGATAATATAATGTTATTGTTTATGTTGCTGCTAATGTTGTTGATAAATATAATGTTGTTGATAAATATAATGTTGTTGTTTATGTTGCTGTTAATGTTGTTGATAAATATGTTATTGTTTATGTTGCTACTAATGTTGTTGATAAATATTGTTGTTGTTTATGTTGCTATTAATGTTGTTGATAAATATAATGTTATTGTTTATGTTGCTGCTAATGTTGTTGATAAATATAATGTTATTGTTTATGTTAATGTTGTTGATAATATAATGTTATTGTTTATGTTTCTGCTAATGTTGTTGATAAATATAATGTTGTTGATAAAATTATGTTATTGTTTATTTTTCTGCTAATGTTGTTGATAAATATGTCATTGTTTATGTTGCTGCTAATGTTGATAAATGTTATTGTTTATGTTGTTTCTAATGTTGTTGCTAAATATGCTATTGTTTATGTTGCTGCTAATGTTGTTGTTAAATATTATGTTGTTGTTTATGTTGCTGCTAATGTTGTTGATAAATATAATGTTGTTGTTTATGTTGCTGCTAATGTTGTTGATAAATATAATGTTGTTGTTTGTGTTATTTTTAATGTTGTTGATAATATAATGTTATTTTTTATGTTTCTGCTAATGTTGTTGATAAATATAATGTTGTTGATAAAATTATGTTGTTGTTTATGTTGCTGCTAATGTTGTTGATAAATATGTCATTGTTTATGTTGCTGCTAATGTTGATAAATGTTATTGTTTATGTTGTTTCTAATGTTGTTGCTAAATATGCTATTGTTTATGTTGCTGCTAATGTTGTTGTTAAATATTATGTTGTTGTTTATGTTGCTGCTAATGTTGTTGATAAATATAATGTTGTTGTTTATGTTGCTGCTAATGTTATTGATAAATATAATGTTGTTGTTTATGTTATTGTTAATGTTGTTGATAATATAATGTTATTGTTTATGTTGCTGCTAATGTTGTTGATAAATATAATGTTATTGTTTATGTTGCTGCTAATGTTGTTGATAATATAATGTTATTGTTTATGTTGCTGCTAATGTTGTTGATAAATATAATGTTATTTTTTATGTTGCTGCTAATGTTGTTGATAATATAATGTTATTGTTTATGTTGCTGCTAATGTTGTTGATAAATATAATGTTGTTGTTTATGTTGCTGCTAATGTTGTTAATAAATAAAATGTTGTTGTTTATGTTATTGTTAATGTTGTTGATAATATAATGTTATTGTTTATGTTGCTGCTAATGTTGATGATAAATATAATGTTGTTGTTTATGTTCTGCTAATGTTGTTGATAAATATGCTATTGTTTATGTTGCTACTAAGGTTGTGGATAAATATAATGTTATTGTTTATGTTGCTGTTAATGTTGTTGATAAATATTATGTTGCTGTTCATGTTGCTGTTAATGTTGTTGATAAATATTATGTTGCTGTTCATGTTGCTGTTAATGTTGTTGATAAATATAATGTTATTGTTTATGTTGCTGTTTATGTTGTTGATAAATATTATGTTTTTTATGTTGCTATTAATGTTGTTGATTAATATGTTATTGTTTATGTTGCTGTTAATGTTGTTGATAAATATAATGTTATTGTTTATATTGCTGGTAATGTTGTTGATAAATATTGTTGTTGTTTATGTTGCTATTAATGTTGTTGATAAATATAATGTTATTGTTTATGTTGCTGTGAATATTGTTGATAAATATAATGTTATTGTTTATGTTGCTGCTAATGTTGTTGATAAATATAATGTTATTTTTTATGTTATTGCTAATGTTGTTGATATATAATGTTATTGTTTATGTTGCTGCTAATGTTGTTGATAATATAATGTTGTTGATAAATATAATGTTGTTTTTTATGTTGCTGCTAATGTTGTTGATAAATATGTTATTGTTTATGTTGCTGCTAATGTTGTTGATAAATATGTTATTGTTTATGTTGTTGCTAATGTTGTTGATAAATGTTTTTTTTATGTTGCTGCTAAAGTTGTTGATAAATATTATGTTATTGTTTATGTTTCTGCTAATGTTGTTGATAAATATTATTTTATCGTTTATGTTGCTGCTAATGTTGTTGATAAATGTTATTGTTAATGTTGTTGATATGTGGTTAATAATGTTTTTGATAAATATAACGTTATTGTTTATGTTGCTGCTAATGTTGTTGATAAATATAATGTTATTGTTTTTGTTGCTGCTAATGTTGTTGATAAATATGTTATTGTTTATGTTGTTAATGTTGTTGATAAATATAATGTTATTGTTAATGTTGTTAATAAATATAATGTTATTGTTAATGTTGTTGATAAATATTATTTACAAAAGCATTAAAAAATTGAAAGAGTAAGGGATCGAATAAATTAAAAAATTGACATACTAATTGCATGAATGATTCTGGACTACGGAACAGGTGCTGTCAAGAATTGAACATTTTAACATGCTTAAAGAAATAAACAATAAGATGGATAACATCTTGAAATTTGGAATATGGACTTTTGTCATTTATTCGTTATATGCTCTGTAGTTACATTGCGCTTCATAAATTAAAGGATTGGTATAAATAAAAGGTAAAATATAATTGAATAAGCATATTTTGCTATATATATATATATATATATATATATATATATATATATATAAGTGAAAGTATCTGTCTGTCTGTGTGTGTCTCTGTACATTTCCATACACACTAACTCTGTCAATTTTATGTCTACAGACTCGAAATTTGATATACAGGGTACTGAGATTTGGGAAAATCGATGTAACTGGATTTCGGCCAGAAATTTGTCGATTAAGGGGTCAAAGTTAAACGATTTGATTTTTTAGAACTCTACCAAACTCCTCCGAAAATTTGGATCAAAACACTTGAAATTTTAGATATAGGTTCCTTGGACATGGATCTAACTTAATAACTTTATTTGAGCCCAAAACAATAAATGTTAAGGGGTCATAATAGGGGTCAAATTAAAAAAAAATTGACCGTTTTTTTTTTTTTTTTTTGCTCAGCATACACCTCCAAACAGCCGGGCAACGCCGGGCCGAAATGCTAGCATATATTTATAGGCTGTTTAAAAGTAAAAGATCGCATAAATATAAAACACAATGCAATTACTTTTTGGATTTTTTCGGATGCCCAATTTTTTTTTCTTTTCTTTTTAAAGTTAACGAGTTTTGATCCTTCTGATGAGTCGGGTTGGAAAAGATTAAAAAATTGACATATAATTATATGACTGTTTTTGTGCTACGAAACAGGTGATGTCAAGGATTGAACATTTTAACATGCTGAAAGAACTAAACGGTAAAATGAACAACATTGTCATTTATTTGTATATGTTGTAGTTATATTTAACATACATGAAGAAGCTTCATAAATAAAATGAATTGGTATTAATAAACGATGAAATATAATTGAATAAGCATATTTTTCCATAATATATGAGAAAATAAAATATGCATCAGGTGTGCTTGAAAGCCAAATTACAACGTAATATTACAAAAATAAACAACTAGTTTACTTGTTTGAAAAAAATAAGATATCAGGTGCACTTGAAAGGCAAATTACGACGCAATATTATGAAAATAAACAAATATTTTACTCGTTTGAAATTTGCATTTACATATAAATAAATATTTTACTCGTTTGAAATTTAAAAATTTCAAACAAGTATATTTCTTTATTTTCGTAATATTGCGTTGTAATTTGGCTTTCAAGCGCACCTGATGTGTATTTTATTCAAATTAAATCAACGGTTCTATAACGGAACTCACACCCTGACAGACATATATATATATATATATATATATATATATATATATATATATATATATATATATATATATATATATATATATATATAAGAGAGAGAGAGGTATGGAGATAATTACGAGAATGTGAACAATAGCTGACGAAAAATTTCAAAGACTAAAATAGGATGGATAAATTTCACAAAATTTGTATAAATAGGAACCATAGGATGCATTAATAAAAAAAAAAATCCATGAAATAAAAAGAAAAGACGAAGTTGTTGTATGTGTGGATGCGGAAGTGGGTGAGTGTCATATGAAATTGAAGAATGTGATTTAAAAAAAAAAAAAACGAAAAGATGAGAAAGTTCAAGTTGGAAGTGGGCGGCACTGCGCAGGGAAGGAAGCAGGGTGAGTTCAGAGGTATAGGAGGATGGTGAACAGGTGTGAAAACTGATCCCTGGATCGGGGGGTGGGGGCTGTTCGAGTAAGAGCAAACATCTGGAGAGTGGTGATGTGACAGGAAAAAAGATCCAGAAAAGGAAGTTTTAACAGTGAAATATTTCAGGAATCTTTAAATAAATAATTGTTGTAAAGATAATGTTTTAATCTCTATTTAAAAAAAAAATATTAGATGTAAATATTTATTGTTTGGATTACTCAGACTACTGTTCTCATCTTGAGATGAAATCTCACAACGTTTTCGCCGATGTAACCACCATCTTATCTTGTCAAACTCCGGAATCTGTCAAACGCAGAAATCTCCTTATAGGGAAAATCAAGTAAATAGTGACGTTTTGTTGGCATCCGTTTGTCTCAGGAGACAATGGAGTTCTGCACCTGAGATGAATTCATTGCTGGATTGCAGCATTTGCTGTGCCTGTGCAAGCCTATCCTGAATTGACAGGCTCTTTTGCAATGGCCACAGATGTAGGTGTTATCTGGTTGCAACAGTTCTGTTACAACGTTCTGTCGTCTGTGTTCTGTCCTCCCTCACTCCTCCAGGTTTACAGTCAGTTGTGGTCTTCAACCATGAAGTCCCAACCTGTTAGGTTGATGCCACCTTCCCTCAGGTCTTGGGAATAATTGAAAGTAGCCAGAATCCACAAAGTATTAATCTGTACTTAAATCAAGAGCTAAATAATAATAATGAATGCATATAACAGTATTGTTTTTACCATAACCAAACCGAGGTTATACTGAATCAGTATAATAGTAATAATTCTGAACTAAAAGCCATGTTTAATTTCAGATTTTCCGATAGGTAACTAATCTGTACAAGTCCTGGAGATGAAAAAGAGTTTTCGGTGGGTAGCTGATCTGTATAAGTCTTAGACTTTAAAATTTTGCAGTCAAAAAGCAAAGATCTTTCTTGTGTGGACACAAAAAATTATGTGCAGGAATTCTAAAATATCCAATATTTTTATGGACCAATTCCAGTTTCTGATTGGTTACTAGCAGAATGTGGATCCATTTGATTGGTCAATTCCTATTGCCATTGTCTATAAGCAGAACCTTCTAATTTTCTTTAATCATGCCTTTTTTATTATATCAAAAATATTGCAACAGATAATAATTAATATAATACCAACAATTGTAGGAGCACTAAAACCAGCCCCCCCCCCGCCCAAAAAAAAGACTTAGAGAAATTGGAATCAAAAGGAAGACACAATATGGTAGATGGTAATGATGAAAACAGCTGAAACCTTGCGGAAAATTCTTGGATCCAGAAACTAATCCATATAAATTACAAACACTAACCGGCCACATGGAGACTCAACAAAAGTAAAAAAAAAAAAAAAAATGGAAGGAACATCACATGAAACCAAGGGGACTGAAACTTAACTGGAAAGTAAGAAATTTTATAAATTGTACCCACCACCACTAAAAGAAAAGTTATCAGCCTCAGCTGATATCACATAAAATAGCTGTGAGAAGGATGGGCGAACTGATGAGCGAGAGCACTAACCAGACCTCCACTGGATGAGTATGAAGAATAATCAGAACTTTGGGAGGGTTTACTGGCACCCAAATTTCAGAGATTTTAGCTGTTGTGATAATGCAAATTCTTTTGCAAAGGTTATTGAAAGAAATGGAGAGTACTGGAAATCTGGATGACTTAATGTCACCCAGACTCCAGGGAACACCACCGGTTATTATTAGTGAGTAATCTCTGATAATAATCTAAGTGAGAACTAATGAGTAAAAATAATAATAATAATAATAATAATAATAATAATAATAATAATAACAAACAATTGTTAGGGATATGAGCAGTGCACACCTTATGATTTATATATGTGTATATGTGTGGACAGGGAATATCGGGTATAGTTTTGGTGGATTTTGGGAATCATGAGGATTTTAAATGATTAATTGTTTCAGCAGTCAATAGTTAATGAAAACAGTTTGACCCATACGTTGGTAATTCTAACCTGTGCAGAATAGGAAAGACAAGTAGTTTCATTCAAATATTTAATAACAACTTTATCGGTTATCTTCGTTAGTAGGTTTGTATTGAGAAAGTTAGGTTAGTATTGGGAAGTGTTCCTGTGTAGAGACATCAATTAAATATTAGACAGGCTTGTTGAAAAGGAAAAGAGTTCATGCATGTATGTTGAAGTTATGGTCCGTCGTAGCCATGGTGGATCATTTGTCTCTTTAAAGTTAGTAGTAGAAACATGTGTCATGAAAGATTAGCGACAATGCTGACAGGAGATAAGAGTTCATTTATGTATCATATTGAAGTCCGGTTGTGACGGCAGCCGTGCTGATTATTTATAGTCTGTCAGTCAAACCTCAGGCCCGAATGTGAGTTGTGTGGCATCACAAAAGAGTACTTGGGCATTGGGCCATGCCACATGAAGATGTCTTCAATTTGACGGCCAGGAAGAAAGAGGGAGAGGTTTGCCATGGTTTAACCTTTATGCACTTTGTCACATGTTCCACTGATTGGTCAAACCAGAAAAGAAGTTGACCGCTGCAACCAATCAGCAATCAAATAAACATACTCAAAATCTCAAGCCGCGAATATATCTGCTCCTGCTGTTACAGCTGAAAATAAGGTTTCCAGAAGTCATGCAAGCTCTACTATGTTTCTGATTTTGTAGGCATGTGGAAGGAATGTTAAACCATGGCCACCGAGAGAAGAAGGCCAGTGAACTAAAGAATCATATGACGCATAACGTAGCAGCATCTAGGCAAAGGAGATTTTGTGTCCATTGTAATATTTTACCTGAACAATATTATCTCAAGCACTGAGTATGTTTGATATTTCGGAGTTATTTTTATTTTTTGATAGAGAGTGGCAGCATAAGTTCTTCATTCTTTATTCAACAAGCTTTCATTCATTATTGACAGTCTGCTCGAGAGTCAGTGCCTGTTTTGCCGGTTTTGCGTGGAGCTATTCTTTTCAGTTAACAAGCCTTGTCTTTCGGTAGCCTCAGTTAAACACATGGAGATGAAAAAGGTGCTCACGGTTGATTTTGGCAAGATAGTAAATAGTTTTGTGGGTGTCTACTAAGTCAGTTGCTAGACATTGGAACTTCAATGAATCCAGGTCCAGAGAAACAGGGCATTCAGAGTATGGCAGGTGTCTAACTTTGTCGGCGTGTCCAAGTGTGTTAAACATATAGAGATGAAAACGGTTGTCAAATCTTGATATTTTTTTTAGGCTTGACCATTGAACATTGGCAGACCAGATGCAAACATGCAATCACATCAAACAACTTAAAAAAGGGTTGTTGTAAAAGTTATAAGCTAAGATAAACATGTACACTTACTTTCTGATACAAGTTGCAGAATTATGTTTATTTTTATTTACTTTGTTTCCCAGAGGTTAGATACAACGTTCAGTGGGAGTTCTGATGAAAATGTTTCAATGTAAGAAACTGGATTTGAACCTAACCAACCCAGGTTTTCAGTCTGTGTCATTAACCACTCAGCCACAGTCACCAGATTCTATTTTATATTTTTCTTAGTCTGTCAGACTGTTTGTCTGTCCATTCCACTTTTTCTTGGAAACTACTAAGCCGATCTAACTTAAATTTTGTACAGGCCTTTGTTATAATAAAATGCAGTGAACTAAATATTATAGTCTTCGTTTGATCCACAGGTAGGGATGACTAGAGGTTAGTATTTAAAATCTAACCATATCTGCCCATCAGTTTGGCAGAAAGCACTCATTATCAGTCAATGGGTTATAAGTTCCATAAGTTTATAATGCATGACAAATTTAATCTATTTGACGTGTGCATTTTTTTTTTAAATTTTATACAAAAAACAAAAAAACAAACTGTGCTACATATCAAACAAATAAAGCAATAAAGGTTCTGGAATTGAAATCACAATTTCGGCTTCATCTTATAATTTAGTACTAATTTTATTTTAGCTAACCCAATTCAATAGAATAATTAAAATTTCTTATGCACAATTTGATCTTGTTCTTCCCCATGATGTATGATTTGCATTTGTATGATTAGCAAAATTAAGCAACGTTGAGTCTGGCCAGTAATAAATAGTGGGTCACCATTTTGAAAAAAATTACAACTGTGTTACAGATTAGTTCCCATTAAATCACCAAAGTTAAGCAACCTACAACATTGGTGTGCATGGCTGTCACCCCAGGAGGAATCCTCTTCTGAAGGCAATACACAAGAAAGCCCGCAAACAGTTTGCTGAAGGCATGTCAACAAAGCCTATAGATTACTGGAACCATGTCCTATGGTCTGATGAGACGAAATTTAATTTGTTTGGTTCTGATGGCTTTAAGCATATGTGGTGGCGACCAGGTGAGGATTACTAAGTGTCATGCCTACAGTCAAGCATGGTGGTGGGAATGTCATGGTCTGGGGCTGCATGAGTGCTGCAGGTGTTGGAGAGTTACATTTCATTGAGGGAAACATGAACTCCAACATGTACTGTCAAATACTGCAGCAGAGCAAGATCTCCTCCCTCCAGAAACTGGGTCGCAGAGCAGTGCTCCAGCATGACAATGACCCAAAACACACATCCAAGACAACCACTGCTTTACTGAAGAGGCTGAGAGTAAAGGTGGTAGATTGGCCAAGCATGTCTCAAGACTTGAACCTAATAGAACATCTTTGGGGGATCCTCAAGCAGAAGGTGGAGGTATGCAAAGTCTCAAATATCCGCCAGCTCCGCAATGTCATAATTGAAGAGTGGAAGAGCATTCCAGTGGCTGAATGTGAAGCACTGGTAAACTCCATGCCCAAGAGAGTAAAAGCAGTTTTGGATAATGATGGTGGCCACACAAAATATTGAGAGCTGATATTTTTTTTTTTTTTTTACAAAGGAGTCACCACTTATCAAGGCCCGAGGGCCACTCGAGGATAAGGATTAAAGAGTGTACAGTGGTCAAGGGGAACATGTCAGTCATCGATAGTAGTGGAAATTTAATAAATTAGATTACTTAAGGGGATGGCTCATCAAGAATTTGTTCATGTTGGACTTGAAGAAAACTATATTGTAGTCAGTTGGAAAGCAGAAAAACGGAACAGAGTTCCACGGGCATGCAGTTCTAAGAAAGAAGATTTGTTCATGGATTCTACGTTTAGGTTTAGGCACAGATAAATAATTGGGGAAATTATTGCTAGTGATTTCAGCTAGACGAGTGTTTTTCATGAAAGTCAGGCCAGGTGAGGGCATAGATTGGAGCTCAGATGAGCACTTACCATGAAAATAAAAAGCAAAGATAGGCTCGCGATGTTTCTTTTGTGGAAAAGAGGTTCCAGGGAAGAGAAATGGGTATTTCCCAATAGGTTACTAAGTCTATTTTGAACTCTGTCAATGTAGGATAAGCTGCTTCTAGCAGCTCCTGCCCAGATGTGGCAACAGTACGCCATCCTTGGATGTACTTTGCTCTTATACAAGTAGAGATTTGCATAAGCAGTGAGATATTTACTGGAACGGTAGAACGATCCCACCATTTTCCCAGCAGCCCTGGATACGGATTTGATGGACGTGTTCCATCTCAGATCAGGAGTAAAGGTCAAGCCCAGAAGCTTGTCAAAACATTGAGCCTCCTCAAGATGAGAGCCATTCATTTCAATTAATGCCAGATGAGGATCACAGCGTTGATGATGGAAAGATAGAAGTTTGGTCTTAGATGCATTAAAATTAACCAGCCACTTTTTTGCCCATTGCACCACCTGCTCAAGGTCAGAGGAGAGAGAACCAGAGAGAACTTGGTCGTTTACGGCCTTTGAAGTGTTGCCATAGATGATAGTGTCATCAGCATAAATGTCTACAAATGATCTTAGAATGTGATTTGGGAGATCATTGATGTAGATCAGAAAGAGAGTTGGGCCCCGGATGGATCCTTGAGGGACTCCAGCATTAATGCTGTGAGCTTCAGATTTTTGCCCATCAACCATTACTCTTATGAACCTATCAGAGAGAAATGATTTAACAATTGAAAATACATTTCCAACTGTACCATAGCTGGAGATCTTGAGATTTTGTGGAGTAGACCTTTATGCCACACCCTATCAAAAGCCTTTGATATTCAAGGGCAATTGCCTTTGAAAGGAAGCCTCTATCAAAAGATTCGCTAATCCTATGAGAAATAACTGTTAGCACATCAGCTGTAGATCTAGCAGAACAGAAAGCATATCGCATGTCACTGAGGAGGTTATTTTTGCTGAGGTGGTTGACTACTTCTCAATTTAACACAGATTCTAGCAACTTACTTATGATGCACAGAAGATTGATTGGCCTGTACTGAGAGGGAGATGAGCGATCACCTGAATTTTTAAATATGGGGCATACTGATGAGGTTTTCTAGGGTGTTGGAAAGCAATTCTCCTTAAGACAATGCTTAAATAGCTTTGTAAGTATAGGAGCAAGCTTCTGATTTAAGCTTTTTGAGCACCATAATAGGAATGCCGTCAGGGCCAGTTGCTTTACTGGAATCAAGGTTTTTGCTTAGCTTGGCAACATCACGCACAGATACTTGTATGTTGCATAGCATGTTTTCAGACACAGGAGGAAATACAGGGGGGAGGGGGGTGATCGCATAGGGCAGAATTAGCTGCAAAGTTTTTGTTTGGCTTTGTCCAATGTTGACAAGATTACTTCAGATTCATTGATGATAGTTGGGATAGAGCACACACTTCTATTCAGGACCCTGTTTGTTATTTGCCAAAATTGGTGGGAATCAAGCTGCTGCTCAGCTACTTTGGACTTGATGAACTGAGCATACAATTCTCTCATGTTCTTTATTACTCTTTTACAGTAGTTGCTGGCAGTCCTGAAAGCAGCTTTAGTCTCAGTACATGTATTATGTTGGAAGCAATAGAAATAGTTATTTCTGTGCACAATGGCAGGAGCACATTCTGGAGAGAACCATGGCTTGCTGTTAGGTTTTGCTGAAATTTTTTTGAGGGTATGAATCGGTCTATACCTAAAATTAACTATTCAGTCAGGTCTGATACTATGGAGGACACATTCTTTTTAAACATGGATCGAAGAGATAGATCTGATACGTACATGTATGAAAGCTATCCCAGTCAGCCATAGAATATCAATGGAGAGGTATGTCGGAGGACTTATTACATTGTGTTTTTATCTTAATGGAGACAACCGAGTGGTCTTAAGATCCCAGTGGAGACAGAACGTAAAACAAACATAGCTCAGGGCAAGTTGTGAGAAAAAGGTCTAGGAGACTTGCATATTGACCATTAGTGTCATGTACACGGATGGGTTCGTGAACAATCTGAGTTAGGCCATAAGCAATGGAGAAATTGTGATTGAACCTTCCCTCATCATCTGTCTTGTTTGAATGGGCTAACCATTCCACATTGTGGACATTGAAGTCTCTACAGACATGAATATTAGCCAAAGGATGAGCAGACAGGATGTGGTCAATTTTCTCAGATATGTTCTTAAATATACTAACTCAGTTGTTATGGAGGCGATAGAGGGCAAATATAAACACAGTGGTGTGAGTAAATGCAATCCGAAAGCACATATAGGGTAATGTAGGGTCTTCTCTGGAGATGTCCCGACCACATGGAAAGCCATCTCTAATGTAGGCAGATATTCAATGCTGTACGTTAATATTGACAATTTTTCGTAAGGGGTGTACTCACTTTTGTTACCAGGGATTTAACTTTTAATGGCTATATTTTGAATCATTTTGAGGGGAAAATAAATAAACTCTGTTATATATGCTGCAGACAGACTACTTTTCGTTGTGTCAAAAAAAAAAAATCATTTTTTCAGTGTTTTCCCATGAAGAGATATACTTAAATATTTGAAGAAAACAGTAAACAGAAATTATCTCCCCTTTGTAAAAATTATCACTCGTGGAATGTGAGAATTAAAGTAGAAATTAAGATGGAAACCAGAGTTATACAAATCTAATAGGACACTGGAAACGTTTTTTTTTTTGTTGCTGCTAACTATATATCGAATGAAGACGTTTGGTAGATTTACATATTGTAATTCTTACATTTTTATGAAATTATTTCTTTTTAAAATGTTAATGAATCACGGCCAATCAAGGATAAAAAAAAAAAAAAACACTTGAAGATAGAAGTTTATAATTTTGATAGATTGATGACTGTTGGCGAATAATAATGAGAGGATTGAAAATCGACAGATATCATCCATCCAGAAAACGGCGATTATCTCTCCTTTATATAAATTATCAGTTGTGGAATGTGAGGACAAAAAGGACAAACTAAAAGGGAAGCGAGAGTTATGTAACCTAATGGAATATTGGAATCGTTTCCTTGATACTGCTACTGTCTCTTTCACATGAAGATATTTGATAGATCTAACCATTTGTAAAAGACGAACGTTAGTCTGATATTATCAAGCTAGCAGATGAGAAGTTTAATATTCACCAGATGTTACATGTTGTTATCTCGTATCATATTAAACACAGATGAGTAGATATTAAATTCAGCACATCATGCCATAGAAAAAGGAATTATTAGCAAGGGAGTTTTGCAAAATTGGTGAGGCATATTTCTACTGTGATTCAAACATGCAGTGTTTCATATATCATTTTTTTTATTGGAATTCTTTCAGATGAGTAATTTATTTATTTATTTATATATTCATTTATTTATTTATTAATTAATTAATTTATTTGAAGACTGTTATCCTCATCTTCTTGTTTCACTACGTTTCGGCCAACTCATCCTCTGGTCTTCTTCAGGTGATTGACCGTGACAGGATAGGAATACTGAGTCTCGTAACTGCATCCACAATAATTACTGCCTTCCATAGTTGTTGTTGTCTCACCACGTTTTAACCAACTTAATCCTCTGGCCTGCATTGGGTAGGATTGAAACTGCTATCTTCAGGCAATGCTCACCTGGAACTGTAGAGACTCAACGCCTCTATCCACTATCAACTATGAAGATGAGGATAACAGTCCACAAATTTATCTATCTGTATATATATATAAAAGTGAAGTTTTCTCTGTGTGTGTGTGTGTGTGTGTGTGTGTGTGTACATTTCCCTACCAAATTACTCTGTTAATTTTCAGTTTACAGACTCGAGATTTGACATAAGGGGTATTGTGATTGGGGAAAATCTTTTTAATTGATTTTCGCTCAGAAATTTGAGTGTCAAGGGGTCAAAGTTCAACGATTTGACCTTTGAAAACTCTACCAACTCCTCCACCAATTTTGGGTCTAAACACTTGAAATTTTAGATGTAGGTTACCTGGACATGAGTCGAACTTCTTATATATATATATTTATATGCACATAAAGTTATAAACAGTACATAGGGCCCGAGCAAAGCTGGGCCAAACTGCTAGTATATATATATATATATATATATATATTTATATTTATATATATATATATATATATATATATATATATATATATATATATATATATATGAGAACTTTAATGTAATATTCGAATATCTATGCAGTTCATATAGAGATCAAGTGAGTGTTAGCACCAGGAAGAGGGGGCCTTGATGTCTGACAACTTTGAACTAAAATGAAACAAGAGGGAGATATATTAAAAACAAGTATAGGACCTCTAAGATAATTTATAGTAAGCTGTCAATGTATTTGTAATGTGATGTTCCAGCCTCTGCTGTTAAACTCTATAGAACTAAATATTAAAATCATAAAACTATAATGTATAATGATGTTACCTGCTGATTATTACGTACTAGAAACTCCTGGAGAATTTTTTTATTACGGACGTCACTTTTGTACAAGCAATATAACCTGAAGAGGTCTCTGGTTACTTGTAACTGACTGACCCAAACATACTCATGAATGTGCAGTGACACATAGATGTTTATGTAAAATAAATAAATATATATATATATATATATATATATATATATATATATATATATATGTATATGTATATATATATATATATATATATATATATATATATATATATATATATATATATATATATATGTAAATTAACTTAAAAAGATGAGGAATAAAAGTTACATTGAACTTTATTAAATCATCAGATCAATAAGGACGAAAATAAGAGGAAAATGGAAAAGAACCTCTTTAAGCCATGGCATTTCGAAGCTAAATTCTTGTCATCAGAAGAAGAGAAAACCCGGCATTATAACACTACGTGGATATACAAAAATAAAACCGACTTGAGAACATTTAGATTAAATATATATATATATATATATATATATATATATATATATATATATATATATATATATATATATTCTACATAAAAAAAATTTTTCATATATATATATATATATATATATATATGAAAAAAAATTTTTTATGTGGAATAAATTTTATTCACTCTATAGAATATCTTGATGAAATATATTTCTTCACATGTGTAAAAATCAAGAAAAAAAAATTTATTTGGAGAGGACCTTGCAAATAAGGTAACATATTTGTGACAGCCAGAGAGAAAAAGAAAGAAAGAAATGGCGAAAATTAAAAAAAATGATAGAGAAAACATGAAAAAAAAAGAAGAAAAAAGAAAAAAATTAAAAGCGAAAGAAAGGAAAACAATAAAACGACAAATAAGGAAAACAAATGAAAGTGCAATGAAAGAGAAGAACACATATGAAAGTGAGAGGGAGGGAGGCAGAGAATATATACAGAAGGATGGGATAGAAAATATAAATTTTCAGTATCTATTCTCAGCATTTTGATTCTCTTGAAGTCTTTCCTGAAATGGCGAGTTCTTAGAGTGGTTCTTCATTCCATTTCTTAATATACTTTCACAACAAATCAACTAAAAGACTTAGACTAAAATGCCCGTTTCGTACTTCGGCGAAAGTAATGGATATTTCTGACAGGTCATGTCATTTTTTCCTGTCCATCTTAACAATGGTAAGTTATTGTGATTCCTCGACAAAACTGGAAGCATTTAGCAACCATTCTCTGCAGACGACTGTCGTCATGCAATTTGCCAATATCGAGTGGAATCGATGTACTATTTCTCGGCTCCTTCGTAAATCAATATTTATTGCTGGGATGGAAAGAGGTCAAGAATGACAGGAGAGAAGTCCCTTTGTAGACACATGTGCACTTTATATATTAGCTAGAACAATATCCGTCCCACCAGGGGTAAAATTAATTTCCTAAAAAAAACAAAAACAAAAAAAAACAAAAAAAAAACCAGTTTTTTAACACTTATATACCCCCCTGAAGATTAAAATCAAGATATAATGAGACTAAACCTTATTTCTAGAATCTTTATTCAAAATTTTTATCAAAATCCATTACATCATTTTGATTCTAGAAAAAAGTCTCAAAATTAAGGTTTAAGCTTAAGGAGTCTTAAGAAGAAACGGAAATTCGGGAAATCTTTCTTAATTAGGGTCTGATAACTATGGATCAAATTCAATGCAAATCTGAAATATTTGAATGGGAATTTTATGCCTCCTAAAATCATTAAAAATACTAAAAAAAAAAATTCAAACTTTGTGGATATTTATAAACTGAGGTATGATAATTATTGTTAAAGTTTCCCAATTTTACGCAAGAATCCGTGATTTAACAGACAAAGCACCAAGTAAAATTGAGTTCTAAGTGACACTCTTTTAGAGGTTGAAGGTTCTATAGTCAGTTCAACAAAATACACCTGAAGAAGGTCGAAGGTTACATTGGCCGAAAATTTGTGATAATAGTAGTTTGAATAATCCAAATAGTACATGTTATTTTTACCTTGGATGTTATTCTTGCAACGTTTCAGCCGATGTAACTTCCACATCAAGGAGCATCTTGTTGATCTCGAGAACCCATACAAGATCATGAAACTGATCACAGATATAGATTGTTCTCATTCTCTCAATAATAATAATCGAATAGAAATCTTCAAAGGGAGATGACTCTTATTTTAACCTCCAAGTTGCCGCCCCTTACATTATTATTTGTGCCCTGCTTAAAAATAAAGACACCGTTTATGAACAATGTGTTTATCCGTTTAAGTAGTTGTTTTAAACAGTAGCAGTTTCTTTTTTTTTTTTTTTTTGCCTATCATAATCTACGTCAAATAATCGTAGGAAATGAGTGGGTTATTATTTAGTGAAAAAATATAATTCGTCATTTGTTACAATTAAGCTCAAATAGAGAGAACAACGAATCTTTTTATTAATAAGATATATTTTTGCTTTTTTGTTCATAATTATAAATGCATGTGTAACGTTGTCCGGGAACCAACACGTTGTAGACTCAGTCGCAAAGTAGACAAAGAATAGAAAAGAATTTCAACTCGCTTATTTCTTTGTAACAAAAATATTTACTTCCTTATTGTAACGGCCATGATGTCACCCACGTGAGCATCGTCTTGCACGTGCTGGACTCTCATGTGATCTCGAATGTTCTTTTGTGATCTCTTTTCTAAAGTCATTATTTTTTCATACCGGTGACGTCATTTCACATGCATTTGCATATGCGCGTCTACACATGTATTTTACCAATCTTCTAAGCCGAAATAAGTATTATTCCTTTCTTTCTTTCTTTCTTTCTTTCTTTCTTTCTTTCTTAGAACCGCACGCCTGTGGAACTTTCTTCCGTTTGTCTGCTTTCCAGCTGACTACAATATGGTTGCCTTCAAGTCCGTCCAACGTAAACAAGTTCTTGATGAGCCGTTCCACTTAAGTTAACAAAATTCCCGAATTTCCATTACTAACGATTACTATATTGTCCAATTGACTACTGTACAATTTTTAACCCTTCTCATCGAGTGGACCCTTGATCTTGATAAGGGGTAATGCCTATGTAAAAAACAAAACAAAAAACAAAAAAAAACAAAAGCACAATACCGTTTTCAATGCAAATAATATGGAAAAAATAATAAATAAAAATTGGTTAGCTAGAATCAAATATTGATTTGTAAGAAGCATGGCTATTTAAGTCTAACTTAAAAAATCGAACCAACATATTTTTCATATCTATAAAATTATGTCAGATTGATTTTCAAATTGGACGTAAATAGCCTTTAGGCTGACAAATGAAACCTTGTTTCTGAATAACAAATTTTCACTTGTTATTCTTGTGCCATGTTATTAACAATAGTAACATTAATGTACTTAACTATAGTTTAGTTTTACAATTACACAGCCCGGCTTAGAGAATTCATACTATGAAAGATTTTTAGTACATCGTAAAAAAAAAAAAAAAAAAGAAAAAAAAATATTAAGTAAGAAAGGGTCATAACCCATATTTTTTTTTAAAGTAAAATGTTCCCTTCTTTACAACTGACTCATATTATTAAATGAAAAGCTGTTTCTATGATAACAACAAAACATTTTTTCTCTGTCTAAACAAAAAAGAGAACATTAAAAACTAAA
This sequence comes from Euprymna scolopes, assembly GCF_053919585.1. NCBI lineage: Eukaryota > Metazoa > Mollusca > Cephalopoda > Sepiida > Sepiolidae > Euprymna > Euprymna scolopes. The sequence goes on along the minus strand of NC_136500.1, from coordinate 72,173,632 downwards.
ATGATTTTACTGCATCCCGGGAAACGCCGAGGAAGTTAACTAGTATAGAAAGAAATTTCATTTATCAGAATAAACGGCAGTTCTAATTTACATTATAGTTATTTGTAAATGCAACAGAGAATGACCCGCGAGAAACAAACAATACTTACTTTTACAAAAAAAAAAAAAAGAAAAAGAAAAATTATATACAGAATGTATTTACAAGGTTTCAAGTCGACAGAATATATACACTAAGCTTATTTATAATACCAGTTACTTAAAGAAGAATAATGAATATATCGAATAGTAATAAAATCAAGTAATTTTCGAACTTTGATAAAATCTTTGAAGTACGTTTCTGAATTTTTGAGATGAGGATTGGTTATTCGTATTATTTGGATTCATCGGACTACTGTTCTCACCTTGGGTGTGATTTTCACAACGTTTCGGTCCATGTAACCTCCGACCTTCTTCGGGTGTATTTTGTCGAACTCGGGAATTTGTCAGCAAGGACCCGTGGCGCAGTGGTTAGAGGACTTGGAAAAATCAATTGTAAAAAGTAATATTCTCATGAAGGTTGAAGGTTCAATCCTCAGTGTGGGCGACCGAAAAATACAATTGTGAATTACTAAGGACCTCTATCCCCCAGTCACGGCTGACGGAACAAAAGCATGCTACCCCCGTGAAGTAAATAAAGGCTTCCGCTTGAAGTTCCGTCCAAATTCTCGAGTTCTGGTATTATAAATAATCTTATTGGTAAAAAAAAATGTACATATTCTTTCGGCATTGTAAATACATTCTGTGTATAATTTCTCTTTAAAGAACATAATTCTACTTACTTTTTCTTTTTCAAATGTAAGAGAAAGTATTGTTTGTTTCTCACAGGTCATTCTCTCCTGCATTTTAAAAAAATAATTTAAACCAATAAAAGAAAAAATGTTATCTACAAAAAGGTTTGCATTTTAAATATATCTTCGTGCAAGTAACCTGTACAAAGAAATTCATGAACAAGAAGTAAAGAATTAATATTACTTTTATTACTTATATCGCTGCTAAGACTTATACATTTTTTTTTAAAGATATGTTTTTGTCTTTTGAACAATTTATTTTTGCTTCGTTTGGGATTTTAAATTTCTTTCTTTTTTTTTTCTTTTTTTTTTGTCTGAACAAATTGTATTACGACTTTTTAAGAGATCACTTGCTTCGAAAAAGATCTGCGGACATTTTTTAAGCTCAATAATCCCTCCCTACGCACAGATATATATATATATATATATATATATATATATATATATATATATATATATATATATATATATATATATATGCATATATATACAATTATATATATATATATACATACATACATACATATACATACACACACACATAACATATATATATATATATATATATATATATACATGTACATATATATGTGTGTGTGTGTATTAAATTGATAATCGGAAGAGAAATAAAAAATGAAGAATATAGGTTTTGGAATTTAAAACAAAATGAGCAAAACCAAGGAAATATTTACAAAACAGAAGAAAAAAAATTAACGATTTAAAATCTGACATTTTTATTTTATAGAAGTTTGTTTTCTAAGAAAATGATTTTGCTTTCTGCGAATGATAAATAGTTGAAACCTATTTGAGAAAAGTCATCGAGTTCATAGGGGGCGCTTTAGTTTGGTTTGTTTTATGATATATTACGTAGAGACAAATTTTGTTGGGTGGGCGGGGACCATTGATAATAACGTATTCAGGGTTTGCAGACTAGGAGGTCTCCGAAGGATTTGAAGTCGGACTTATAAGAATGGTAAGAGTTAGAGTAGAATCTTCTAATCTCTCAAGAATCAACAGTCTGAATATGGGAAGACTTAAAATTTAGGAGTCGGATTTTATACTTTCTCACTCCATAAATCGTATATTTCTTGTATTTCTAACTCCATGAAATTTATTTTCTACCGGTTGCTGCATTTGTTCGTTCTTATTTTTATCATCTTTATTATATATAACAAATTCGATCTATTTCTCGATTTTTGTCATCGATAGCTTCCGTCCTACAAAATCAATATGTCATTCTGAATAGCTTTTATTATTTTGTTAAACATCGGTCCATGTTATTAAAAACAATAACATGTAATTCGAACTAATTTCTTCATGAAAATAATTTATCCGCTTGGATTTATTAATGTATAGCCGTTATTTTCTAAAACAAAAGGGAGTTAACTCTGTATTGTAAGTTTACTAACTTATTACCCTTTCTTCAAATTGTATTTTGACTTAGCTTTTTAGGAGATTACATGCTCCGAAAGTGAGACTCTGCAGAATATTTTAAATCTAAATAATTCTTCCCTACACAGGATATTCACACACACACACACACACACACACACACACACACACACACACACACACACACACACACACACACACACACACACACACACACATTATGCTTTAGATATATATATATAAGCAATTATTGTTAACAATAACAGAAATTTACTCCTTAATTAGACTTTTTGTTTATTTTTTTACTTTTCAAGTGCTTTTATTATGTTAAAACGGGTACTCGTGCACTTATTAATCCGTGCTGAAATAATAACGTTATTATTTAAAATGGGAGGAGAGGGTGTTTTGTACCTCTTCTGTACTTTAACCTTACAATTGAATAAAAAAACATATCATAAAACTTTAATTAAACTTGGAAATACGATTTAAAAAAAATAGCGCGGATCAGTAAGTGCATTTGCACCATTAAAATAAATAGAGAACTCGAAAAAAGGATATAAGAGGAAGATTTGTTATTTTTTTAAATGATGTTTTCTTAATTGAAAAAATATCGCTAAAATACATAATCACGCACATATATTATAAATATAAATTATGGACGTAAAACGATATGAACATTTATATATAAACAGCATTAAATATGTATTCGCCTTTGGAAAAAAATATGAGAAAAAAAACATGTAAATTAATGTCGAATGTATTTTAATTTTTCAGCCTGATAGATACATTTTTATGTACTGATGAAGCCTCCTCCAGATAAATCGGCGATATTCTCTATGTTATTCAGGTGTGCAAAAAGAATTGCTTACAAATGAACGTGTTTTGGGGGATATATGTTCTGTTTTTCCCTGAGTAACGAATGTTTTACATGACACACACACACACATTATATATATATAAAGGCACTTTGTGCGTGTGTATGCAAGGAAGAGAGTTCCCCATGGACTTCAAAACAGCTGGGACGATTTTTTTTGACGTTTCACACAAATGTACTCAATATGTCTGGGAGTGTTCTCAGATAGGTTTTGTATCGGAATGCCTCTGATAAGTGTTGAAAATCGATAATCGAAAAAAAAAAAACAACGATTAAAGAAGGAACAATCCGATTTTGACAAGTTAACACCCTTATACTGCCTAAAATCACAGGTTCATTTGAGAAGTTTTATCAATACACTAGCAGAAGAGCTCGGCATATAAAACCAATAGTAGTTTCTTTGATAAGACAGGAGCATGTTCGAAATGAATGATTCTGTTTAGAGAACAATTGAATCATGATACTTGATTTTGCATTTTAAACTTTAATTCAAGCCATTATATGTAAACATTTTATAAAATGAACAGTAGGTTCTCTGATGGACCCTCAATTAGAGTATGCAATCAATCGATTGAAAAATGGGCGATTTCAATTATTTCAATTAAATTCGTTGATCTTCATTCAATCACGGGCAATATCAGGTTTTCCTGCTTATATATATTATATATATATTAAATTGATAATCGTAATACACATATTAAATTGATAATCGGAATATATAGTTACAAAGAACATACAATGATATAGTTATTTTCAAAACATCAGTCTTTTATAAGTAACAACCTGTGTACCAATGTTTCGGCCCCAATGTTGTCATATAATTATATAATAGTTCGATTATTATAATTTTGCACAACATGGCGATCTCCTCAGCGCAAAGCAGGAACCAGTTATTAAAAAAGTTTCACATCCTACGTGCAGAATTCTATTATTAACACAGCTAGTATTCATTTTTTATACAACGTATAATATATATATTAAGTCGAGAATATATAAACTGCGTCAATCGCTTTATTGCAGATTAATAAAATATCAATATTTCACTAAATATATGTCGCAAAAAAATAAAAATTGTATAACCAAATGACTACTTTAAGGTTAATTATTTCCCAAAATTTTATTCAAATTCATGCGATATTCATTGATTTGAATAACATTTTGGGAAATAACTAACGTTAAAGCAGTCATTTGATTATACAATTTTCTTATTTTTTGACATATATTTAGTGAAATATTGATATTTTACTAATGTGCAATAAAGCGATTGACGCAGTTATATATATATATATATATATATATATATATATATATATATATATATATATAACTACTTCATTTACTCACATAAAATTAATATACGAAAGTATAAATTTATGCATAAACTTTAAGTATTTACTTCAAAAGTGCTCAATACGTAGGTAGAGCTAGTTAGTAAGTTATAAAATATATATGGCGATTAAGCTACACTGAATATTCTGCGTTTCATCCACTCTAGGACTCATCATGGTTTATGCGCGAATTTTGTGGTTGTCTGTCGTTTTTATATACGCACATTCTATAGAGATTTTCTCTCTCTCTCTCTCTCTCTATATATATATATATATATATATATATATATATATATATATATATATATAATGAAAGGGGAAATTAAAGAACATAGTGGAATTTAAACCCAAAAGAGCAAAAAAAATGAAAATATTGATAAAATAAAAAAATATTAGTAAAAAAAAATGTTTTTAAATCTATTTTTATCGAAATATGCTTTTTGTATTGATATGATACCTACCTGCTATTATTAGTGCGACAAATGCCTTAACTTTATAATTCTACAGAAGATATTATATAAAACAAAAAGAATACTCCCTTGAATGGTGATGGTGTCATAATCAAAACGTCTTTAAATCGGTGAGTACTTACCTGAAAGAAAAAGAAAAAAAAACGTGAATAAATTGATTCAAACAGAATGAAATATATATTAGACGTAATCGTGACCTGTTGGGTCACAACCAACTAGTAATAATTCTACTTAGATTTCATTCATAAATTCATAAACTGAATTATCTGTTAAGACATTCTACTTACATAACTAAAAATAATAAGTCCCTTTACTTCTATATTGAGAGGTGACGATGGTCTACTGCTTAACGACATGGACTGACAGCCTGGGTGTTCTAAGTTCGAATCCAGTTCGTTCCACAAAATCACTTTCACTCTAATTTTCAAGTGGTTCCTCCTATAATCCTCAATGTCTAGAGAGAATTTTGACGAGAAAAATATCGGGGGGGGGGAACCAATGCCAACAATAGAATTTTTGGGTTCATGCGATATGATGATGATTATTATTTAATGTATCTACATAAAATTTTATGTAAATATTTTCAGCGTTTAGTTCAGCAGTGCTCAATACATGATTAGAGCTAGGTGGGAACTTTTGAAAAGATATATATGGCAATTAAGCTACACATAATTTTTTATGAATAGCAAAAAACTCAGCTGATGTGTTTTAGAAAGAATTCCAACTAGAAAAATATCGGGGAAACCAATGCCAACATTAAAATCTTCGGATTCATACAGTATGATGATGATGATGATGATGATGATAATGATGATGACGATGATGATGATGACTTCTAGATTCTTCTTCTTTTTATTATTATTATTATTATTATTATTATTATATTACTATATACAAATATTATTACTTTTTATTGTTTTACACAAAAGATTTATTATTCTGTCAATTAATTTTACGTAGGAATTAAAATATGCACACAGATGGCAATTCTGAAGAAAGAGAGTCACTCTTTCATTAAATGCTAAAAAGACAAAGAATATTTAAGAATGGGTGAATCAATATAGATAGAGATAGGAATGGTAGATGTGTATAAATAGCTAAGATAGAGACTTATTATTTTGTCATCTAATTTACATAAGTTTTTATGCACATGATAATTCTGAAGAGAGGGAGAGAACTTGAATGCCTACTAGACACTATTCTAAAGTCTCTCTGTACGTGGGTTTGTCAGAACAACTTGGCATGAGGATACTTGACCAAATATTCAAAAATAGTATTCGCCGCCCAAATAAGATCTTTGGATTAGCTTTTACGAGGAATGGTGCACCTTCTCCAAGTGATGCTACTTCAAGTAACAGCACGAACCTGGATACTCAACCAGACTAGATGAATTCTGGTGCTGGAATCCAGAAGGACCAAGAGACCAAAACGGAAGATATGCTGCATTACACATAATCTTCGAGTGTCTAAGGTCTCTCGATACATGGGTTTGTCAGGACAACCTGGCATGAGGATAGTTTTCCCAACAAGTAAATCTTGACTAAATATTAAAAATCACATAGTACTCGCAGCACAAATAAGATCTTCATGGTATGGCTAACTCACACTAGCTTTAACGAGCAATGGTGCACCTTCTCCAAGCGATATTGCCTCAAGTAACAGCACTGAGCTGGATACTTCAGCAGATTAGATAAATTCTTCTCTTGAAACACAGTAAGACCAAGAGACTACAAGAAATGTATACAATAACATATTGGTGAATTGGGGAGAGGAAAATTATAACTTCTTTACTAACTCAGTGTTTAAGAGATAAAGGAGAACTTTAATGGAATATTCGATGTCTCATATAGAGTTCAAGTGTTGGTCTCAGAAAGAGTGCTTCTTGATTTCTGAGAACTTTGACTGAAGTAACATGAAATAAGAGAGACAGCCACTGTTTCGTAAAATACTCACAGAGACATTAAAGAATTTAAGACAGTGGGTAAATCAATATAGAGTTGAAGAGCGGCATGATAGATGTGTATAGATAACAAAGAGAGATGGATGAATTGTTAAGTTAATTATACATTACGGTCAATTAGAACAATTTAAACAGATTATATACATATATATATATATATATATATATATATATATATATATATATATATGAATCTAGCGAGTCAGTGGATAATTACATATTAAAAATAATATATATACCGCTCCTCATGTGGGGGTACCAAATTGATTAAAGGGAAAATTATTACCAACTCGCATTTAGATAAAAATGCACTTTCGTAAATAATTCAAAACATATCGCTAAAACAAAAACAATATATATATATATATGATTACTTCATTTAATCACGTAAATTAATATATGCAGATATAATTTTATGCATAAATTTTCCAGTATTTACTTCAACAGTGTTCAATACATAGGTAGAGCTAGGTAGGAAGTTATGAAAATATATATGACAATTAAGCTACACAGAATATTTCTCGTTTTATTCTCGTGAGAACTCGTCAGGCTTATGCACATTTATTTTTAGTTTACTTTAGAGTTGAATTGAAGAAAAATAGCTATGACAAATAAAAATATACAATCCAATTAAATTCAATTTCATCTTTTTTTTGGTCCCCTGACAAAAGGAGAGTGGGCCTATAAATTCACCCTTGTCTGTTCGTCCATTCATCTGTCCGCACTTTTCTCAATAACTACGCCTTGGAATTTTTTTGAAAATTTTGCACAAACATTAAACATGATAGGAGTAAAAAATGTAACAGAACGGATTTTCCGGGAAAACTACTGTTGCTCCCCCCCTCCCAGGGGTGCCTTTCGGGTTTAAATAACTAAAATTGACATATTTGTGCTTATTAAAAAAAAAAAATTAACTTAGATTTTTATAAAACTTTCTGAAAAGTTGTAACTAACTGATTTCTATATAATTTTTTTTGTCTATACTTCGCGATAACTCTTGGGTGTGCCCCAGGGGCTCTTTTACGGCTAATAAAAACACTCCATTTTTGGGACTATTTTACCATATTTGTCCAAAATTTTCTGTGTGTATATATTTAGCAGTTTTACATGGTGCTGAACTCAAATTTAAATATGTAAAGGCTTTGGGGACTTTTGGGGCTAAATGGGCGAGGGGGGGGGTGGAAGATGGCAAATGATGGACTTCGTTTTTTGCATGATGCAGAACTAAAAATTTACATATGTTTAAGGCCTACAACTGCACTGTTTCTTCATTTTCACCAGGATTTGACGTCCCCTGTGGACTTTTGGGGCTAAATGGGAGGGGGTAAATGCTGAACCTAGTCATTTCTTTTATGCCTCATTCACTGTGCACTCACGGAGGACCATGCATGCTTCACTTGTTTCATTTACTAATGAATGCCAAAAGTATGTTAGAGGTTCTCTTCCATTGAGGAGATACAGGTTAAGTGAGTATGACTGATTCATATTCTTGCCAAAACAACTTCCTCCAAAATAAATAAATATATTTTATGACATTGACATTAAATATTATTCAAACACATGTTTTTGAGGATATTGAAAATACTGTTGTATTTAAAATGTAAAAAAAAAAAAAAATACGAATCTTAAATACAACAACGTCGAAATAAGAAATAACGCAGACAAATTACGCGTTAAGTTGCCAGAAACTTTTGCCGACTAATTTCTCATTTCTCAGATCGGCTGATTGGCAGATGAAAATTTGTAGTTTCTTTAAAAAGGAATAAAAATAATGGCGCAGGATTGTATTACATTGGAGATCGACCAGCCTAACGAGTATCGACGATATTCGCACGCCTTCCTCAAACAGCTTTGAGAAAATCTCATAAGAAAGTCATTTTTCAAACGGAAAATGGACTGCCAAAAACCTTGGCACTGGAAGCAGCTGCACCGAACAGCTCTTGGGTCAAAATCTCCTCCTCCCCTATTGCAATACAATGCATCTAGATGATGATGCTAAAGAATGATGAAGATGTCAGTGATGATGCTGATAATGACTTATGACCGGAATCTGTTGCTAATTCTGCTGCTAGAATGACAAACAGATGCACTGTCAAGAAGATCATCTTACGAAGGGAATCGGAAATCTATAAGAACCGATCAAAGAGTCTTGGCAGATTTTTTTTTTCTTTTTTTTTTTTTTTTTTTTTGACTTTTTTTTCTAATTTGGTGCCAAATTCGTCTTCCGCTGTTGACTCATTCTTCAGGATGTTTCTGCTGCTTACCGTTCTTCATTTCTAGCGTTGATTGTTGTATTAATATGTATAGAATTATCGATATCGGTTGCATTTTTTTTTTTCATGAGGTTTTACGTTGGATCTTTCAGTGTGAACGTCTAGTGGCTTCATCTTGACCCCACGTATGATGGACTACTCAGCCACTTTGGAATGTATTTCTTGTAGCGGGCTGGGGGGGGGGCTGATGAGTTGGATGGAAAAAGTTCGACGCTCTGAAGATTCACACTTCCAATTTCTTAATTTCTCACCCCCCCCATCCCTAAATGATTAACAAAAAAATAAATATCTGAGAAACTTTCTAATCTATTTATGACTACAGAGGGTAACGACTGCTTGATACTAACTGTTACACGAGTCTATCTCAAATACGCCCACTCTCTAAGCACATTATTTTAATTAATCAGAGCCTCTGTTATCATTTACTCTCCCTTTTTGATGTTAAATTCGTATATTTTATAAACTGTGACATAATTAAATTTCTCTACAAAAACGGGTTGTCTGATGATCGCCTAAGGCGTGAAACCACAGGTCATAAGCAATTAGAAAACAGAATTTATATAATTATTATGATACTTGGTATGAAAAAGGATTGCACGTACAGACGTGCATGTATGACTCCAAAATTCTAGTTTCAAAAGCAATTATCAGCAGTTAATAATCTATATATCTATTAGTGTGTGTGTGTGAGGACACCTCTCAACCTATATACTCAACGAATTTTCGATATACACACTTAAAATTTGGTATATAGGTTATTACGACATGTGAAAAACTTTTTAATCTG
>NC_136500.1:72126221-72156221 GCF_053919585.1 Euprymna scolopes | reverse complement strand
TACTAAATATTGCTGCAAAATTGTTCTCAAATTCTAAATATTGCTGCAAAATTGTTCTCAAATTCTAAATATTGCTGCAAAATTGTTCTCAAATACTAAATATTGCTGCAAAATTGTTCTCAAATTCTAAATATTGCTGCAAAATTGTTCTCATATTCTAAATATTGCTGCAAAATTGTTCTCAAATTCTAAATATTGCTGCAAAATTGTTCTCATATTCTAAATATTGCTGCAAAATTGTTCTCATATTCTAAATATTGCTGCAAAATTGTTCTCAAATACTAAATATTGCTGCAAAATTGTTCTCAAATTCTAAATATTGCTGCAAAATTGTTCTCAAATACTAAATATTGCTGCAAAATTGTTCTCAAATTCTAAATATTGCTGCAAAATTGTTCTCAAATACTAAATATTGCTGCAAAATTGTTCTCAAATTCTAAATATTGCTGCAAAATTGTTCTCATATTCTAAATATTGCTGCAAAATTGTTCTCATATTCTAAATATTGCTGCAAAATTGTTCTCAAATACTAAATATTGCTGCAAAATTGTTCTCAAATTCTAAATATTGCTGCAAAATTGTTCTCATATTCTAAATATTGCTGCAAAATTGTTCTCATATTCTAAATATTGCTGCAAAATTGTTCTCATATTCTAAATATTGCTGCAAAATTGTTCTCAAATTCTAAATATTGCTGCAAAATTGTTCTCATATTCTAAATATTGCTGCAAAATTGTTCTCATATTCTAAATATTGCTGCAAAATTGTTCTCAAATACTAAATATTGCTGCAAAATTGTTCTCAAATTCTAAATATTGCTGCAAAATTGTTCTCATATTCTAAATATTGCTGCAAAATTGTTCTCAAATACTAAATATTGCTGCAAAATTGTTCTCAAATTCTAAATATTGCTGCAAAATTGTTCTCAAATACTAAATATTGCTGCAAAATTGTTCTCAAATTCTTAATATTGCTGCAAAATTGTTCTCATATTCTAAATATTGCTGCAAAATTGTTCTCATATTCTAAATATTGCTGCAAAATTGTTCTCATATTCTAAATATTGCTGCAAAATTGTTCTCATATTCTAAATATTGCTGCAAAATTGTTCTCAAATACTAAATATTGCTGCAAAATTGTTCTCAAATTCTAAATATTGCTGCAAAATTGTTCTCATATTCTAAATATTGCTGCAAAATTGTTCTCATATTCTAAATATTGCTGCAAAATTGTTCTCAAATACTAAATATTGCTGCAAAATTGTTCTCAAATTCTAAATATTGCTGCAAAATTGTTCTCAAATACTAAATATTGCTGCAAAATTGTTCTCAAATTCTAAATATTGCTGCAAAATTGTTCTCAAATACTAAATATTGCTGCAAAATTGTTCTCAAATTCTAAATATTGCTGCAAAATTGTTCTCATATTCTAAATATTGCTGCAAAATTGTTCTCACATTCTAAATATTGCTGCAAAATTGTTCTCATATTCTAAATATTGCTGCAAAATTGTTCTCAAATACTAAATATTGCTGCAAAATTGTTCTCATATTCTAAATATTGCTGCAAAATTGTTCTCATATTCTAAATATTGCTGCAAAATTGTTCTCATATTCTAAATATTGCTGCAAAATTGTTCTCATATTCTAAATATTGCTGCAAAATTGTTCTCAAATACTAAATATTGCTGCAAAATTGTTCTCAAATTCTAAATATTGCTGCAAAATTGTTCTCAAATACTAAATATTGCTGCAAAATTGTTCTCAAATTCTAAATATTGCTGCAAAATTGTTCTCATATTCTAAATATTGCTGCAAAATTGTTCTCAAATTCTAAATATTGCTGCAAAATTGTTCTCATATTCTAAATATTGCTGCAAAATTGTTCTCAAATACTAAATATTGCTGCAAAATTGTTCTCATATTCTAAATATTGCTGCAAAATTGTTCTCATATTCTAAATATTGCTGCAAAATTGTTCTCATATTCTAAATATTGCTGCAAAATTGTTCTCATATTCTAAATATTGCTGCAAAATTGTTCTCAAATACTAAATATTGCTGCAAAATTGTTCTCAAATTCTAAATATTGCTGCAAAATTGTTCTCATATTCTAAATATTGCTGCAAAATTGTTCTCATATTCTAAATATTGCTGCAAAATTGTTCTCAAATACTAAATATTGCTGCAAAATTGTTCTCAAATTCTAAATATTGCTGCAAAATTGTTCTCATATTCTAAATATTGCTGCAAAATTGTTCTCATATTCTAAATATTGCTGCAAAATTGTTCTCATATTCTAAATATTGCTGCAAAATTGTTCTCAAATTCTAAATATTGCTGCAAAATTGTTCTCATATTCTAAATATTGCTGCAAAATTGTTCTCATATTCTAAATATTGCTGCAAAATTGTTCTCAAATACTAAATATTGCTGCAAAATTGTTCTCAAATTCTAAATATTGCTGCAAAATTGTTCTCATATTCTAAATATTGCTGCAAAATTGTTCTCAAATACTAAATATTGCTGCAAAATTGTTCTCAAATTCTAAATATTGCTGCAAAATTGTTCTCAAATACTAAATATTGCTGCAAAATTGTTCTCAAATTCTAAATATTGCTGCAAAATTGTTCTCATATTCTAAATATTGCTGCAAAATTGTTCTCATATTCTAAATATTGCTGCAAAATTGTTCTCAAATACTAAATATTGCTGCAAAATTGTTCTCAAATTCTAAATATTGCTGCAAAATTGTTCTCAAATACTAAATATTGCTGCAAAATTGTTCTCAAATTCTAAATATTGCTGCAAAATTGTTCTCATATTCTAAATATTGCTGCAAAATTGTTCTCAAATACTAAATATTGCTGCAAAATTGTTCTCAAATTCTAAATATTGCTGCAAAATTGTTCTCAAATACTAAATATTGCTGCAAAATTGTTCTCAAATACTAAATATTGCTGCAAAATTGTTCTCATATTCTAAATATTTCTGCAAAATTGATGTTATGAAAAAGTTATGAAAATATATTACAATTAAGCTACACAGAATCTGCTGCACTTAATCATTGTATCAAATCGACAGGCCAAAATGCATGGAATTTGTGTGACCGGGTGTTCTTATGCATGCGCATGATGTTTAGTTTAACTAGTTAACCAATCAGATTCATTGTTATTCCCGGCCGGAAGATTCTGTGTAGCTTAATTACTTAATATTTATATGACTCACACACACACACACACATGAGGTACTATATATATAATGCAAGTCATATAAATATGAGGGTTTATATATATATATGTTTAGTGTTCGATATATATATATGTTTAGTGTTCGATATATATACATATATATACGTATATATAATGTAAGTGTAAGTCACGAATGTGAGGTAATATGCACACACATATATGTGTATATAACCTCATATTTATATGACTTACATTATATATATATATATCTCGAACACTAAACAAACCTTCCAGCTATATTCCAAATCTCCCGTCCTGAAGAAAGTCATCAATCAAAGTTAATGAATAGCCCCCCCCCCCCACCCTTCTATAAGTCCCCAACTTTCAAGTTCTCTTACCATCAGAAATTAATCTGTCATTTGCATGACCTTTCAACCTGGAAATCCTAAGATAAATTCGTAGTATTAATCAGTCACGTATCATCCTATACATTGGTGTGACGAAAAATATTGCTGCAAAATTGATAGCTTTACGGTTTTTGCCTAAAAAATAACTGTTCCCATTGACAACAGATTGAAATTTTGTATTTTTAAGAAAGATTTCCTTTTATTTATTTAGGTTTCCCCAATTAATATTATATAAACACTAGTTTCTACCCGCTAATTGGACGGCGTTGCTACAGAATTTTGGGTATGCGAATTGTCTTGATTATCAAGATCCTACCGTCTTACAACTAACATGAAGAAAAATATTAGTGCAGTTTCGTGAACATAAATATGCGATATCGTATTTGCATAAGAGAGTCAGTAACTACGAAGAATGTATTTGCATAATGTTTTTATTGGAAAAAAAAAACCCAAACAAACATGCAGAATTGTTTTAAGCAAAAAATGATTCACCTTGAACTAACACCTATATATATATATATATATATATATATATATATATATATATTTCTTTATAGAATATAAAAAAATGGCTACTGTGTTTTAAAAAAAATAGTTATGTAACGTTTATTCACGTTATTATGTTGTTGATGTTTTTATATGAAGAAAACATGTATCCAATTAAAAATTTTTTTTTTAAGACTTATATGAAATTTGAACATAGGAACGTCGGAATCGTAAAAACTATTGCTGTAGTAATGTGTATTGTACCTATTCATTTTTATTTTATTTTTCTTAACTAATCACATTTATATTTGAATACAGACAAATTCCAAAAGCACCGTAACTTTTTTATGCGTGTATATATATATATATATATATCTATAATATAAAGCTGAATGTGTGTGTGTGTGTGTGTGTGTGTGTGTGTGTGTGTGTGGTCACGAATAGGCTCCTATATGGTGTACTATTTAAAAAAAAACTGATTACATATAATGATAGAAGATGTATCGAGACACAGGAATGGGTATGTTTGATCTGGCAGAACAGTGGTTCATTAAAATTGTGGGGTCTGTGTTCGCGCCTGGGCCATAAAGTATGGAAATAAAAAATTAAAAAATTAAAATAAAAAGTTTACAAGTGTTTTTGATATAGATGTACATAATAATACTTTGATAAGTATGTTTTAACTTAAATAAGGAAAGTATAATAAAATTGTGGGGTCCGCGTTCGCGCCTCGCCCCCATAAAATGGAAATAGGCACACACTTTAATAAAGATTTTTCATATCTATCTGTGTAAGTATACTTTGATAATTATGTTTCTGTTTGAAGAAATATGGTATAATAAAATTATGGGGTGTTCGTTCACACCTGACCCCCATAGAATGGAAATATGTCTCAAAGTTTAACAAGGTTTTTTAATATAGATCCACAGAATATTGTGATAAGTGTTTCAGTGTGAACAAGTATGGTATAATAAATTATGGGGTCTATCTATTTTATTTTTACTTTCATCATATTTTGCTTTGGTTTTGATATCCCCAAATTCGAAGCTATCTCTTTACAACCCTTCCTTTTCATAACCTATCATACTTTCATAAATCAGTCCATTTTCTGTAGGGTGTTTTTGAACCCAGTCAACGACGGGTACTTTTGCTAGTATATATATATATATATATATATATATATATATATATATATATATATATATATATATATTAAATTGATAATCGTAATACACATATTAAATTGATAATCGGAATATATAGTTACAAAGAACATACAATGATACAGTTATTTTCAAAACATCAGTCTTTTATAAGTAACAACCTGTGTACCAATGTTTCGGCCCCAATGTCATATTTTGCTTTGGTTTTGATACCCCAAATTCAACCCAAATTTACAACCCTTCCTTTTCATAACCTATCATACTTTCAGAAATCAAAGTCCATTTTCTGAAAAAAAAAAAAATGATTAAGTAGATGTGCTAGATGTATTCTTAACAACAACAAAAATCATCTTAAAAATTGCGGACCTTTAATTTAATTCGATTTAAGTCAAGGGAGATAAGTCCGTTTGTCATACTGAATTGGTCGCTCAGTTCTTCCACATTGAAACATACGATAAAACTATGATTTGATAAATTCTATTTTTACTTGTAATTATTTTTCTACGGGATCATTTTTCGTAAGTTTTGGAATTCGTACTAACCGCGCCATGACAACCAAGTATGTAATAATGTTTTCACCTGAAATGTGTTGGTTTAGAAGAGCATCAATGTAAACAAGAAACAATTATTTTATATGCTCAGAAAAAAAGTTAAACTTCTATTAATATGCATAAAACAAAAACCAAAACTGATCTAACACTGCTCAGTATGACGTCATTGTATGATACTGATATTTTGCAAACTTCTTATTTTTAGAACTAACGATATTAAAATATATTTCTCTAATTATAAACATATGCAATGGAATGTAATTTAATTATAAAACTTAACATCAATCAAAATAAAAGTAACTGGTTTACACTTTTCAGCATCTTGGTTGGATTCTTGGTGTAGCATTGAAGCTACCGTAATAGGCCACCCATCTCAGACAAACGTACTAAGCTGTTATAAGTTCAAGGTTCAAAGGTAACATGAATGATAACACGCTTAAGGGAAGATTAAAATGGAAGCAGAATAACCAGATTATATATATATATATATATATATATATATATATATATATATATATATATATACTAGCAGCCCGCCGGCACTGTCCGGTCATCAATGTCCAGTCCGGTCAATCAATACGCTTAAATATGATATTTTGATGCATGCAGATTTCGTATTTTCGTATTTATTATGATATTATACTACCATTTCAGCCCGGCGCTGCCCGGGTGTTTGGAGGTGTATGTTGAGCAAAGAAAAAAAATTTGTAGTAGGAAGGTAGGAAAAGAACGGGTAAAAAACCCCTGACATCTTTGCTCTTACGACCACCGTCAAACTGGAAGTGACGTAGGTTTAAATTAAGGCTAGACAATCGAAAAGAGAGGATGACTTTCGAAAATATCGGTGAAAAAAGCGATCCCTCCCTGTAGAAAAATGCCAAGTTAAGGGTGAAGAAATTAATGTCTTGAGCCAATTTTTCGGTATTTGTCGTCTGAAGAATTGAGCTTCAAACGATACGGATCCTGTGAAAATCCGTCTCCTCTGACGAAAGTTTTAGGCAGACATGTAAAAATATATACATACATTTATATATAGGTAGCTCAAATTTTCGACCCAAACCGATTAAAAAGCTTGCCCTATCTCTGAATACCCTTTTATGTAAAATTTCAAATGTTTAGACCAGAAATTGTCTGAGTAATTTTGGTAGAGACCGCAGAGGTCAATTTTTTAAAAACTTTGACCTTTATTATGACCCTTTCACATTTATTGTTTTTGGCTCAAATCAAGTTATTAAGATAGATCCATATCCAAGGAACCTATATCTAAAATTTCAATTGTTTATACTCAAATTTGGCGGAGGAGTTTGGTAGAGTTCTCAAAGGTCAAATCGCTGAACATTGACCCCTTAACAGCCGAATTTCTGGTCGAAAACGGATTACAAAGATTTTCCCAAATCTCCATACCTTGTATATCAAATTTCGAATCTGTAGACTGAAAATTGATAGAGTTATTGTGTCGGGAAATGTACACAGACAGACACAGACAGACAGACAGACAATTTTACTTTTATAGGTATATAGATAATCTTTTTCTCTATAATTTTTTTATTTTTTTATTTTTTTCCCTTTATCTTTACATTTTTTATTCTATTTACCTATAGTATATTTTGTATTTTTATTTCTAGCCTCATGTTCTTATGTTGTTTTAAAATGAAACAAGTGAAATTATATAAGGGTGCCTGTAAGTATAAAAAAACTTGCTATTCATTGAAAAGATTATAGTTATAAAGATCCTTTAAAAGATAAAATTCAAGCCATATTTATCGAATTAAGCAGTCGACTAGCATACATCCATCATTTAAAAAAGTTTCTATTTGTTGAATACTCTCATGGTCGTTGACTATGACAGCCTGCTTTCATGGCTTCATGTATCTAAATTCACTTCCATTTAAAGGTTAATTGCCGTTGGTCGCGAGGAAAAACACTAGCCAGCAAAGCCAAGGTTGGCTTAGTTGACTGGGTTGGACTCTCCCGACTTACAGTAATTATCACTTCATGCACTTAAACACTAGTGTTTGTAGGTATAAAAATTTCTTAGTATTTATTGAAAAAATATTATATATATATATATATATATATATATATATATATATATATATATATATATATATATATATATATATATATATACTGCTGCTTGTATAGCAGCATTGCTTCCAACAAAGCCTTCATCAGATGATGACTGAGTTCAGACATGGTATATATATATATATATATATATATATATATATATATATATATATATATATATATAGAGAGAGAGAAAGAGAGAGAGAGAGAGAGAGAGAGAGAGAGAGAGAGTAGTATTAGTTATTATTATGTTATACAAATGATCCATCATGCCACACTCCACAATGTTATAAAACAACAACATCCCACTGATCTTGTTTAGTCGGTAAATTTTACATGTGATGATGATATGATGATGACGACGACGACGATGGATGAGTCGTTGCCGATAACTTTTTATGATAATCACTATCACAGGCTCGACCAAAATGGAAACGGATGCCTTTCATAATACCGTGACAGATCTGGATTCATGCTGAGAGGATTTCAGCCGTCACTGAGCGAAAACAGCATCGCCGGTTATTTGAGAGAAAGCATGCAATCCCGTGGTTATTCTCATACTGAACTAGGATTTTACACACATGCCGATGGATAGGATGCAACTCACATCTAAACCCAATGTTATATTCATCGCCTTCTTTTTTTATATTGAACTTAATGCAAGCAAAATAACTTTTTTATTGATTTGTTACAAGCCTTCTTTGAATTATTTAAAAACGCTAATCCACACTATTAACATTACTAGCGATGCCCGGTCGAAACATATTGCGGTGGGGAGGGGGTTAGTCACATACTATTTAAGCTACACCGAATATCCTAACTTGTTACGAAAAGTGACCACATGTTGGATTTAGGGAAACACAAAACACATCCATTTTGGTTTATGAAAATCAAACGCGAAGTAAATCGTCTAACTTAAAGGGAAATAACTCTCATAGGTCAAATAAATAAGCTTACTTCCGGTTTTAAACGCAACTCTTCTAAGTTATTACTAATTGAAAAACAAATTAAATATAAATTAAATAAAAATAAATTAAATAAATCAACTTCAATATTTATAAACAGAACGATTCACACGATTCTATTACAACAAATAATTAATAGAATCGAGCTAATTATTTAAATAGATTTTCTTTAAATGTAATATACAAATGAGCTTACTCATTGTGTGTAGTTTTCTTTTGAATAAACAGTATATATTTAGAAATCACGCTGGAATACAAAGTGTGTATAAGTCTGTTTTCAGAATGAAACTTAATTTGTGAAATAGTGTACCTTTTGTACATACTAATAAAATGGTGAACAAATAGACATATGACTTTATTATAATACAAGATTTAAGCAAGCAAGGACGCCCGGGCGGTCCACCGAGTTTTATAATTATATAGATAAGTGTGAAAGAAATGGAAACGGATGATAACTCAGGTGTGGATGGAGTATATTTCAATGCTGAAGCTATTGAGGTTGTTCAGAAGTTTTGCTTCTTGGTTCTTGGTCATTAGAGCAAAGAAAGGACCCAGTGTTAGTATGATTGCCAAAATTACGAGTGGAGAGAGTACGTTTAGGAAATTTCTGCCATTACTAACTCGCAGAGCATCGCTTTATACTGACAAAATCAATATTTGATTCTGGCCCGTCAGTGTTTCTTGTAGATCGTTGCAGCATATTATTAAATATAAAAAGTAATTCGATCTAAGCCTTTCCAAAAAATACTCTGTCCGGGTCGGAATTATTTTCAAATGACTGCTGTGTTAAAAAAAGGAAGTAACTCTGTATTCATTAGAGTCACTTTCTTCTGATTGAAAAAATACTAAATTTACAAAAAAAAAAAAAAAAAAAAAAAGGAAGAAAAAGCAAATTGTAAATAAAACAATCCTGGACAACGCTTGTGAGATAGAACGAGTGTGTGAAAACATGTAAAACTGACTGATCAAATTCCAGCCTTGATGTCTGGATAATCTCAATTCTTCCTTGGATTTCAAGTTCTTTTTTTTTAAGATCCGATTCCATTGGACAGTGTCCACGTCTTTTACTTTAGTCTATATAAATACAAATTGTTTAGCCACTGTAAGTATATTTTAGTCTTTTACTAATGTTTGCCACAAATAAACCATTTAAGAAATAATACAGAAAAATGTGATTTGACATTAATTATTAGCGAAGGTTCTACTTCGTCTCAGATGTTCCTCTTCTAATGCAAAAGAGCTCAGCCAACTGTTGTATTCTTAATAATACTTTATTTATTTTTATTTTTGTTTGACGTTTCTTATTTTTTTCTTGAGCAGGTGTAGATTGCGTTTCACGTTCGCTTAATATCTAATTTCTTCTGATGGAAGCGAGGTGAGACATTACTTCATCTGAGATGCGATGTCAGTTCTTTTTTGGCATCAACCAATCACTGTCTAGGTCACATTGTCAGCTTCAAGACATCTTTCCAAGCCTCAGAATGTATTATTTTCTTGTTCTTTCCAGTTTGTTCCTCAAAAGTCAATAAATGCCTCGTCTAGATGAAATGGAAGGAAGGAAGTTTAGAGAATTTTCGTCATTACTAACCAGCAGTGTTTCTTGTGCATCATTGTAGCATGTTGTAACGGTGGTTCATTAGTAAAAAAAAAAAAAAAAAAAGCATAAAGCAATATATTTGACCTAGAAATGATGTCATATGTTACACCTATGGAGAAAAATGATTTTTTTCACGAAATATTAATAGAAAAAAAAATCATTTTCAAGAAAAGTAATTTGTCTTTTATTTAAGACTAGCGGGGGGTACCCGGCGATGCCCGGATGTTTTGAGTAAATAAAAACTCGGGGGGGGGGAGTTAAAAATAATAAAAAAGTTTAGGTGGGTGAGTATGAGGATCGAACCCGAACCCTTGAGGCAAAGTTGGAAATTATAGTGTGAAAAAAAAAAGAACCGTGCGACGCTAACCATTGGGCAACCGCAATATACAAGGGAGACACGTTTGAATTTATTTATTTATTTAACTATTAAAAACACCTGTCCGCAATAAAAGTTTCCATTTGACCTAATTAAGAAGGTCAAATAGAACTCACGCAGTTCACGTTTGCTGCGAGGCAGCGATTGTGTTTGTTTACCCAAATTTGACTGTTTTTTTTTCCAACACATGTTGGGGAGGGAGAAACCAGCTCCCAATTGTCTGGATTGAATAGCAATTGTCTGATATACAACATTGATCAAAGCTAATTGCTTCTGGACGTTTCCCGGCGCAATGCCAAGAAAAATGTTAAGTTTGAA
This sequence comes from Euprymna scolopes, assembly GCF_053919585.1. Taxonomy (NCBI): domain Eukaryota; kingdom Metazoa; phylum Mollusca; class Cephalopoda; order Sepiida; family Sepiolidae; genus Euprymna; species Euprymna scolopes. The sequence continues at coordinate 72,145,100 of NC_136500.1, read as the reverse complement.
TTAGTTTCGCTTTTTATACGAAAAAGCCCAATCAACAGGCGAGAAGCCAAAATAGCAATAATTTTGTAACAATCGACGATAATAAATCTATACGCTACACGCTTTCTCGAATTCTACGTATTATTATCTACGGCCTATATAAACAGTTCTAAACAATAGTAACCCCCCCCCCAGGAGCGTGTGCGAGAAAACCCTTTGCGAGACATACACGAAATGGTGAAACACATTTTGCCTTATATATATATATAGACTAGCCTGGATGCCCGGTGTTTCCCGGGTGTTTGGGTGTGTGTGTTAAGCAAAAATAAAAAGTGGTAGTAGGCAGGCAGGATCGAACCCATACTGCGAAGGAGGCAAAGAACATGAAAAAAAAAATCCCCAAAAGCTGACCTGTTTGCTGTCGCGCCCATCGCCAAACCGGGAGTGAAGTAGGTTTAAATTAAGGCTAGAAAATCGAAAAGAGGGGATAATTTTCGGAAATATCGGCGAAAAAGGCAACTCCTTCATGTAGAAAAGTGCTCAGTTGAGGGTGAAGGAATTAATGTTTGTGGCAAATTTTTCGATATTTGTTGTCCGAAGGGTCAGGCTCCAAAATGATACCGACCTCGTGAAAATCCGTTGCCTTTGTCGAAAGTTTTAAGCATGCATACATACATACATTTAAACAGACAGGTGAGATTTATATTATAGATTAGCAAGGCTACTCGGCATTGCTCAGGGCAAAAGTGTAACAACCTTTTCTCGCTCTTCGTCTCTTCTCCATTTTCCTCCACTTCCATCCTTTGTTTCATTTTCGCCCAGCCCATTTCTCTCTCTGGACACACATACAACCCAATTCGGTATAAGAAAAAGTATAAAATATAATTCGATTTAATACCTCCTAAAATAGACTTTGTCCGGGTCGGAATTATTTTTAAATTGCTGTTATCTTAAAAACAAAAGGGAAATCACTCTGTATTCATTTCAGTTAGATTCTTTTGATTTGAAAAATACAAAATTTACGAGTTAAAACAAAAGTTCGGTTTTGCTGTTGCAACCGAAGGCAGAGTTTTCTGTTCTTTCTTTTTTTCTTCTTGTTAGCTGATAAAATCCGTAGAGATTTCCGTCTCTCTTATTTTGGTGATAGATCAGATACCAAAAGAGTGAAGAAACGATATTTTATTACTTTTATTTACTGATTTAGCATTATGAAGGTACGAAAATTACGTTTTGTAGAATTTGAGAGATAGGTTGTGTTTGGAAATGTAGGAAAGAAAATGATAGCGCAATATAAAAAAGCGAGGAAGATGAAATATATATCCTACGAGAAAGATTGAATATATATATATATATATATATATATATATATATATATATATATATATATATATATATATATATATATGAAGAGAGATACAATAATACGGAAAGAGAATATGCAAAAGAAAAAGAAGCAATATATGAATGTTAAAGAAAGAGAGAAGTAATACATGAGAGAAAAGCGAGAAAGATGGAATGTGTGTGCGTGTGTGTGTGTATGTGTGTCTGAGAGAGAGAGAGAGAGAGAGAGAGAGATAGAGAGAGAGAGAGAGAAAGGACGAGAGAGAGAGTGAGAGAGAGATAGAATCATATGGAAAGGGAAATAATATATGAAAGTGAAATTGAAAAAGAGAATCAATGCAAGAAAAGAAAAAAAAAAGAAAATGAGAAACAGCTTTATACGGGAAAGAGAAAGAGAGAGAGAGAGAGAGAGAGAGAGAGAGAGAGAGAGAGAGAGAGAGAGAGAGAGACTCTATAAGAGGTAAAGAAAGAAAATCTATCTATCTACATGCAACTTTCTCTCTCTATGTGTTTGTGTGAGTTCGTTCCTTATAGACTCCAAAACGGCTACACAGATTTTTTTTTTTTATAATTTGCAGAACTTTAGTGTAGAAGTCTGGGAATGATCTTACTTAAGTTTTGTCTCAGACTATCCTCGACAATTACCGATAATCGAAACCGTTGTTTTAATTTCTCTATCATCGGTAAAGCCATTTTTTCCATGTCGCCGCTTAGCAACAATGATAGAACAACGAGCCGTGAAAATTCTACTGTTGGTAAGTTTTTTTTTTTTTTTTTTTTTTGCATGATGTGGTATATAGATTCACACTCCGCACGTAAATTTCTTAATTTTCTTTCATTAACTGCAAAGAATTTTATAAGACTTGAAAATTTACGTGTTTTTTTGTTTTTGTTTTTATTTTTTTTGCATGACATGCTCTCTAGGTTTAAACCCCGCACGTAAATTTCTTAATGTTTTTTTGTTTTTTTTTCGTTAACTGAAAGGAAGTTTATATGAAATAATTTTATAAAAGAAACAGCAGGTTCTTTAGAGTGCTGTGTAGAATAACATATATTTTGGACTAAGTTACTGCATGGAGCCATGTAAAGCTTCCTTCCGAGCATATTACGGATTTCGATGACAATTAAAGATATAGGAGTGTGGAACATTCGTTGACCATCATTTAATCCCGGGCAACGTCGGGTCTACCTGCTAGTGTGTATATATAGAGAGAGAGAGTGAGAGACTGAATAATTGAGAAAGAGAGAAAGAAAGACTGTGTAAGAGGGTGAAAGTGAGAGGCCGTGAGGCAGGTGAGAAAAAAAGATTGATATTTTTCACTGTCAACATTTGATAAAAGGTTTCAAAATATAAAAAAAAAACAAAAAAAAAAAACAATAATCGAGAAATATCTGCTTCTTACATGCAATAAAAACAATAGTTTTTGCATATTCTTTTATAAATTTTAATATTTATGCTAAAACTGTTCGGTTTTGTTAAACGAGATTTTTATCAAGATTTCTTTTTTTTTTTGTTTTTAAATTTTCACCTGTCCCCATTTTTTGTTGTTGCCATGTATCCGAATTTACGCATCCCCTGATTCAGTCGTACATTTCAAGCAATTTTTACAAAGTTGTTTATCGAATAATCTACCTATGTCTTATCTACCGTCGTCAAAATGCATAAGAATAGTTTCTTTGATCTATTCACATTTTGCCGATTTATTTTCGGTATCTGCAGATATTGCCTTGTATTTTATATTCCAGTTAATATATTTTTCCTGATATATACATCGATATATAAATAATTTATGATATATATATAATTTTTAAATATATATGCGTATATAAATATATATAATATATATACATATATATACATATATATAATTTATATAATATATATAAGCATATAAATATATACAGATATATAATATATATATACATATATATAATTTATATAATATATATACGCATATAATATATATACATATATATAATTTATATAATATATATATACATATATATAATTTATATAATATATATATACATATATATAATTTATATAATATATATATACATATATATAATTTATATAATATATATATACATATATATAATTTATATAATATATATAATATAATATATATATATATACATATAATTTATATAATATATATATATACATATAATTTATATAATATATATATAAACATATAATTCATATAATATATATATGTACATATAATTTATACAATATATATGTACATATAATTTATATAATATATATATACATATAATTTATATAATATATATATACATATAATTTATATAATATATATATACATATAATTTATATAATATATAAGTACATATAATTTATATAATATATATGTACATATAATTTATATAATATATATGTACATATAATTTATATAATATATATATACATATAATTTATATAATATATATATACATATAATTTATATAATATATATATACATATAATTTATATAATATATAAGTACATATAATTTATATAATATATATGTACATATAATTTATATAATATATATGTACATATAATTTATATAATATATATGTACATATAATTTATATAATATATATGTACATATAATTTATATAATATATATGTACATATAATTTATATAATATATATGTACATATAATTTATATAATATATATGTACATATAATTTATATAATATATATGTACATATAATTTATATAATATATATGTACATATAATTTATATAATATATATGTACATATAATTTATATAATATATATGTACATATAATTTATATAATATATATATAATTTATATAATATATATATAATTTATATAATATATATATATTTATATAATATATATATAATTTGTATAATATATATATAACTTGTATAATATATATATATATAATTTATATAATATATATAATTTATATAATATATATATATCATTTGTATAATATATATATATATATATATAATTTATATAATATATATAATTTATATAATATATATATATCATTTGTATAATATATATAATTTATATAATATATATATATCATTTGTATAATATATATATATATAATTTATATAATATATATAATTTATATAATATATATATATCATTTGTATAATATATATATAATTTATTTAATATATATATATATAGTTTATATAATATATATATATATATATATATATATATATATATATATATATATATATATATATATATATATAAACAACACCTAACTTCCGACGATAAAAAAATACAGTCGTCCGACATTAGAAATATCTTAAGTAACATTACTAAAATTCGATACCTTAACAACTGCACACGATGACTAAACTTACTAGAAGTCATACTTACCCCCCCCAAAAAAAAATTCAGTCCTTTTGAAACCAGATCTCATTTAACACGGGGGCAAATATACTAGCAGTATTTAATAAATAACAAGAAACTTAATAAATAAACTATAAAATAGGAAAGTCGAAATTAAAAAAAATAAAAAATAAAAATACTTCGGCCCAATCCTCCTGCACCCAACTTTATAGCCAATTAAAAAAAAATTATATATACACTAAGCTTCAAAGGAAAAGAAAAAGAAAACAACAACAATCGCTCCTGATAATCGGAAGCACCGAGAGAAAGCGCTTGAGAAAAATATGGCCGAACAACAACTTTTGGGCGCCATTTTATATAACATACCTGCTGAAATTAAAAAGACCACTAGGCACATGGAAAAGATATCTAGAAAGATCGCGAAAAAGAATCTTTTGGGCTCAATAGTAGACAAAATGTCTAAGGTCATGTTTACATCTCAACCCAGAAGTTTGTATGTGAAACCAAATATTTTTGTCAACAACCAGAGGCTTGCCGTTGTTGACACGTTCGTGTGTTGGTGTAGCACTCTTGCCAGAGACGGAACCCTGGATGCTGAGGTCAACTACAGGATACAGCATGGCACTAAGGCTTTTGCTAGCTTAGAGAGGCGAGTATGGTCTGACAGACGTATAACTCTTCGTACAAAAATTAATCTATTAATCAAGATTAGTCTATCAATCTTGTATTTTACCATCTTTACTTTACGCTTCTGAAGCCTGTACAACTTATGGTAAACACATAACGGTAATGAGCATGCAAATTTCTGAGACATATTCTGGGCATCAGGTGAACTCTTTTACACCTGATAAGGATGTCCTCATGAGAACTGACGTACCATGCATTTAAAATTTAATTATATGTAACCAGATGAGGTGGGCTGGACATCTAACAAAGATGGATGATGAGAGATTACCCAAGTGTCTGTTTTATGGTGAAATTATACAAATAAAGCGTTCACAGCACAAAGCAAAGAAACGTTTTAAGGACAACATCAAAAATAATCTAAAAGCTCTCAGTATTTACGTATGTACCTGGGAGAGTGCTTCCAATGACCGTGAAAAGTGGCGCTCCATGGTTTATCATTGCTGTGATAGCTTTGAAAAAAAAAATGTGAGCATGCAAATATTAAGCGTATTACCCGGAAGAAAAGTCTTTCAGATCAGTCAGAGGCGTTTGTGCTGAACCATGTCTGTGATTTATGCGGTAAAATGACATTATCTGGAGCTAGTCTAGCTAGTCACAAGCAATCACATGGAAATCAGTCTTTCTTTTATTTGTATAGCCAAGTACAGATGTCCTATTTTCTCTATGGTCTGCAAATCAAACGTCATATGTATGTCAACAGTAAAGCAGTATCAGTTGGTGTTCCTCAATCTCAGCTAAAATGTGACCTCTGCAATAAAATGCGTAAGAGTAAGGTTGGTCTGACGAGTCACCTTCGTTCCCACGGCAGACAGAAACGGCATCTTTATCACATCTCCACATGTATAGATGTACACGTGTATAAAAACATTTAAATAAAATACGTAATTAAATAAAAACAAATTATAAAACGAATAAAATTAAATAACATAAACAAAAGGATATTTGAAAAAATACACGGAAATGGATAAATAATCTCTATATATAAAAGCGAAAATATATGTATGTATGTATGTATGTATGTATGTATGTATGCATGTATGTATGTATGTACGCTTTTCCTCGATGTCCACAAAAGGTTTCTTTCAGAGAAGCGCTTGCTCGGTTCACAACTTCTTAAAACTTTTTATATCATCTATAAATTGCAATATCTCAGAGTTACCCACGGAGCTCGCCTGTCTATTTAATTTTATTGACTTTCAAACGTTAATTATTCGACATTTCCCACATCGGCACGCGTTACATTCGGTTTTCGGTATAAAAAAAAGCGAAACTCGACTCTAATCACAGGCGGAAAGCCAGTTGTCTCAAGAGAGCTAAGTAACGTTTGTTCAATGTCGACTTCGTCATATCAGACTGTAGCTTTCATTTCGCTCCTCCTGATGAACAGAGAGCGGGTTTTTAAAAACAAACAAACCGATTTATTGACCTCATTCAAAACTGTCCCGCACAAAATGCTTACTGCTGAATACCTATCGCCGTCACGTCAATCAAAAACGCTCACCTGTTTTTTTTTTTAACACTTTACTATTTTCCAACTGCGCGTCGTGAAGGCTTCGTTTTTTTTTCACGGGCACCTGTTTTTTTTTTTTTTACATTTTCGTTTTTTTTCACATACCGCGAAAAACACCCGAGCAACGCCGGGTACCCCTCGCTAGTCAACAATAAAGCAAAGGGAAGATGGCCTTCTATCAAGAAATGACGATCACCATATATCATCTATATAATATATATGTATATATAATTTATACAATATACATGTATGTATATATAATTTATAAAATTTATGCATATGTATATAATTTATATATAATATATATATATGTATATACATATATAATTTATACAATATTCATGTATATATGTATATAATAGATACGTATGTATATATGTATATAATTGATATTATATATATATATAATTTATATAATGTATATGCGCATGTACATATGATTCATATATGTATATTACAATTTATGTAATGTGTATATATAGGTATATAATTCACACAGTATATATGTGTGTATATACATATATATCATTCATACATGTATATATACATACATATAATCAATATAACTTGTATGTATACATATATTTAAGATTTTGTAACGATATTGTAATTCATACAATATATGAGTATACATATACATAATTCATATCATATATGAATGTATATATATATATTATAATTCATATAATATATGTATATATATAATATAATTCATTTAATACATGTATATATATAATATAATTCATATAATATATGTATATATATAATATAATTCATATAATATATGTATATAATATAATTCATATAATATACGTACATATATAATATCAATATATAATTCATATATAATATCAATATATAATTCATATATATAATTCATATAATATATGTACATATATAATATAATTCATATAATATATGTACATATATAATATAATTCATATAATATATGTACATATATAATATAATTCATATAATATATGCACATATATAATATAATTCATATAATATATGCACATATATAATATAATTCATATAATATATATATATATATATATATATATACTAGCATGAGTGCCCGGCGTTGCCTAGGTATTTGGAGGTGTATGTTGAGCAAAAAAAAAAAGGGTCAATTTATTAAGTTATTGCGGAGGGAAATGTACACATGCAGACACACACACACACACACACACACACACACACACACACACACACACACTTTCACTTTTATAGATATACTAGCATTTCAGCCCGGCGTTGCCTGGGTATTTGGAGGTGTACGTTGAGCAAAAAAAAAAAAAAAAAGAAAAAAGCGGGCAATTTTTTTAAACTTTGACTCCTATTATGACCCCCTTAACATTTATTGTTTAGGGCTGAAATCAAATTATTAAGTTAGATCCATATCCAAGGAACCTATACCTAAAATTTGAAGTGTGTAGACCCAAAATTGTCGGTGGAGTTTGGTAGAGTTCTCAAAGGTCAAATCGTTGAACTTTGACCTCTTAATCGCTAAATTTCTGTCCGGAAACCGATCACATCGATTTTCCAAAATCTCAGTTCCCTGTATATAAAATTTCGTGTATATAGACTAAAAATTGACAGAGTTATTGCGTCGGGAAATGTACGTACACAGATAGACACTTTTATGGATATATATATATATATATATTCATATAATATAATATTTGCATTATTATTGCATACTATATACGGCATAATCGCGTTGGCACACCAGTTCTCGTCAGATCAAGTTAAGCAACGTTGAGCCTGGTTAGTACAAGATGGGTGACCATTTCGGATATCTAGGCGCTGTATGTTTTCTCCGCTTATATAGGCATTTGTTTCCAGTCGTCCCGTACTTTAGCTTGCTACTGGTACTTAACAATGTCGACTCAGGAGAGGTGTTGTTGGAGATTGCGCACCTCCTGCCATAAAAATTTCATGCGCAGGCACCCCTACCTGTGTATCAATAGTCTGTCAAAGACTGAAGGAGCCGGTTTATAATATAATATATATAATTCATGATATGATATATATATAAGTTAATATAATAAATATCCATATATATATTATATATATATTATATATATATTATATTATATGGAAAAATGCGCGCATGAAAAGTAATATTCTTAAGATTTTATTAAACCTGGAAAAGTAAAGGACAAGAACTTCAACATGGAAAAGTAAAGAACAAGATATTCTAGTAAAGTAAAAAATAAGAATTTTTTAGACTTAAACTATTGCAGCTAAAAATAAAATTTGAATATTAATAAATATTTTATTTATTATTTGCATATGTTGTTGTTTATTGTTCAGTTAGAAAAGGTGTCAGTCGCTGGATTGAGCTTATTTCCCCCCTATTATTTGCATATATTTATGTAGTGAAAATTGTTTGAATAAAATTAATTCATTAGTTAGTTAGTTAGTAGATGGAATTAATAATTTTATAATTTACATAAAAATTAATAATAATAATTAGGATCATTTAATTCATTTTTTAGCTGCAATATTTTAAGTCTAAAAAATTCTTATTTTTTACTTTACTAGAATATCTTGTTCTTTACTTTTCCAGGTTGAATTTCTTGTCCTTTACTTTTCCAGGTTTAATAAAATCTTAAGAATATTACTTTTCATGCGCGCATTTTTCCATATAATCAATGATTTTTCCAGGCATTGCTATTGTATTAATATATAAATTTATAATATTTATTAATGATTGTCAAAAAAAAAATTAGCCCTCAAACACACATTTATGCAATATTTATCATTCAATCACAGTAGTTCCGAGCCAGATCATGAATTCGTGATCTGTATAGAGCGTAAACTAACAAAAAAGAAGATGGCACTCGGTGTCTTTTTGAATATTGTTGGAGCTTTTGACAACATACCCTTCAGTAGTATGTTCAAGTTGCTACGAGAACTCAATGTGCCACACGTACTCATCCGATGGATTGAGTATATGGTGAGGCACAGAACAGTTCAAGTAGAACTACTGAGGGTAACTGTTAAAAGGGAAGTAGTTAAATGAACCCCCAAAGTGGGATTTTATCACCTTTACTATGGAACTGTATGCTGAATCCTCTTTTAAAGTTCGGTTTTTTAAATATAAAAAAACGATACACGGGATTGAACCTAAAATCTTTCCACCAACCCTCGGCACTCTAACCGTTACGCTAACATGTCATATTAGCAAAATCGCAGTAAAAAATATTTATATACAAAAAAATTATGTAAAATAAAAAAAAGCGTTAGTCACTTATGTACTTACTCTCCTGTTTGTGAACCCACATATTTTGTTGTAACTTTTTTTCTACTGAACCAATTTTCGAATTTATTTTTTCAAAATGTAGCTAATGAGGTGTTCTATCCAACTATATAACCTGTTTGAAATTTGGTTGCGAACGGAATTAGTGGTGGGGGTTTGAATGTGTCTCGATTCATTCAATTTCGGACTTAAGCATATATTCAACCACTACCGTGGTTGAATGATATAAAGATATATATATATCATAGAATATATATATACATATATGTATTATATATATAATATAATATATATATATACATATATATTATATATATATATAATATATGCATATATATTATATATAATATAATATATATACATACATATACATATATAATATAATATATACACATACATATACATATATAATATATACACATACATATATATAATATAATATATATATATACATATATATATAATATAATATATATACATACATATATATATTATATATATAATATATATACATATATATTATATATATATATATATCCATATATATTATATATATATATATATATAATATATAATATATATATATATATATATATATATATATATATATATATATATATGAGAGAGAGAGAGAGAAAGAGATAGATAGATTAGCTTTCGTATAAGCTGTATCGCCTGAAGAGGTATCTAGTTACTAGTAACTAGCTGATCAAAATATATTCATGACTGTGTAGCAACATATTAGTGCTTATGTAAAACGTATAAAATGTATATAAATATATATATATACTTTTATTCTTTTTTACATAAACACTACACACACGCACGCACACACACACACATATATATATATATATATATATATATATATATATATATATATATATATATATGTAGTGCTTATGTATAAAAAGTATATATACAGGGTCACCCAAAGAAAACGGGCCCCTACTCTAATTAGGCCCTGTTTCTTAGTGTTTTGTCCGAATGAAATGAAACTTTGGTCATGACTAGTTTATTATATTCAAAACATCACATCAAAACACTAGGGTCTTTGGCCCTTTTTTCTCCGTTCTATAGAATATATTCTAGATGGCCTCCATTTAGCTTTTGTTTTTTTGTTTTTGGTGGGGGGGGGGTCACCCTGTATATGTTTACGTGATTTCCTTGGATTTTACTTGTGCGAATGGAAATTCAATTAACTTTCTTGGATTTATATTTTTGGATTTTACCATCATTGGATTATTTACCTTTCACCAGACTATCCATTCACGTGTAATCACCTTTTCCTTCACCATATTCCCTCTGCTTCACTTTTTGTTATCAAGTAAGATCTTTGACTTGCAGTTTCATCAAATACTTTTGTATGCAAAATCCGATCCCGCATTTTGCTAATTCCTACCCTCTGATGAGAAGGAAAGTATTTCTTCGAAACTCCGCAGATTAAAGACTATCCACTTATTAAGCGTTTCCTTTTCAGATTAAATATGTTTTTAACTCTTTTTCAAAGTGTTTTTAACATGTTTTATTAACTATTTGCTCTTATATATATATATATATATATATATATATATATATATATATATATATATATATATATATATATATATAAAGCAGCAGCTTTCGTGTGTATGTGTGTGTGTCGGTGTGTACAACTCTCGTATAGACCACACCACTGGACCGATCAGAACTAAACCTGACACGATGATCGTTTCCGAACTAGGGATGGTGCACACTATTTTCAAGGTCATGGTTAATATTAATGTTAAGGTCATATTTAGTCCGGGTTTTCATAAATTCTCCCAACTAGGGATGGTGCACACCAAGTTCGGGCCCATTACCATCCCGAGGGTCACCACCATGGCATCGGTCGACTTTTTTGTGAATTTGAATCAGATCTTCATCATCCATCCCCATCTCCTCAATCAATTAAACAAATGTTAACCATTGTGATTCTTTGTAATTGTTTCAATTTTTATGTGCAACAAACAATATAAGTGTCAACTTTGATATAATCTATTTGCTTTAAAGTTCACAGTTGGATTTCAGTCACTTCAGGAGGTAATTTAAAAAAAAATTTCACACCTTAAGAAATAGTTGCTCTTTCAACATCTATTTACTGCAAGGATGGCCGCGAACAGGTACCCGAATTTACAACAAAGTTCTATCTTTGCTAATATATATATATATATATATATATATATATATATATATATATATATATATATATACTAGCATGGGTGCCCGGCGTTGCCCGGGTATTTGGAGATGTATGTTGAGCAAAAAAAAAAAGTGGTAAATTTTTTAACTTTGACCCCTATTATGACCCCCTTAAAATTTATTGTTTTGGGCTCAAATCAAGTTATTAAATTAGATCCATGTCCAATGAACCTATATCTAAAATTTCCAGTATTTAGACTCTAAATTGTCGGAGGAGTTTGGTAGAGTTCTCAAAGGTCAAATCATTAAACTTTGACCCCTTAATCGCCTAAAACCGATCACATAGATTTTCCCAAATCTCAATATATATCAAATTTCGAGTCTGTATACTTAAAATTGACAGAGTTATTGCGTAGGGAAATATACATACACAGACACACAGATACGCAGACAGATAGAGACTTTCACTTTTATAGATATATAGATATATACACTAGCAGGAGGAGTCGACGTTGCCTAATTAGAGTTGGAGCCCGTTTTTTGGGGTGTCACCCTGTATTAGTGAGTATATGGAATGTGAATATTAATTGTGGTGTGTAGTTTGCTGCAGGTTTTATATTGTGGGGTGTGCCGTGACCATCTAATTGATCGGATCAGACCTCTGCTACCATCCATCTTGCTCAGAGTCAGAGATTAGCCAAAGTGGAGTGTTGCAATGCGCATATCTACTTTCCGGGTTATAGAATGCTCAGTCACCAGGAACACATCCTAAAGCGTCATAGGTTACCAACCACGACAAACTGTTGGTCCCATTGGAGTAGAAAAAAATGGAGGGAGAAATAGAAAAAAAAGGGGGGGGAGAGAGGGGAACATTATTGTTTTTGTTTTTGGCTTTGCAGAACATGATTGAGTTTTTCAAAAGGAAAGGAAAAAAACAATAGCATCAATGTTTAATGCATTTTAGATCAGGAAACCGGTATCTTTAGACAACCTGATCTGGTAGCACCAGCTAGAGAGAAAGAAATAAAGAGAGAGAGAGAGAGGGGGGGAGAAGAAGGTCGGAGGTTACATCGGCTGAAAAGTTGTGAAAATGACACTCAAGGTGAGAGCAGTAGTCCGAATAATCCAACTAATACGAATAATCAATCCTTATCTAAAAAAAATCAGAAATGTAGAAAAAGAAAAGATAGGTGAAAGATTGGAGAGAAGGAATGCGTAAAAACTAAAAGATATTCACACACTCCTCCTGACTCGCGTTACAGTCAAACTTTTAAAAACCGGACGTGTATTCCACATTCGCATACACAAATATGTAAGGTTTTCTCAATAAAACTCTTATTATTTTAAAAAGGGAGATAGTTTAGTTTGGAAATCAGTTTCTAAAAGCCGTCCGACACATGACAGCACGTAAAACGGATTTTAAATCAACGATGATGATGATAATTTTTTTAATCTATTGTGTTTTGTAACTAAACAGATCTTTTTTTTTTTTTTTTTTTTTTTCGTAAATATTAATTTTTTCCCGTTCAATTTAATAATTTTAGGAGCCATATAAAAAGCACAACGTAATCTTAACCAGTTTCAAAGATATGCTCAGTTGCGGAATGTCGTGCCGTAGCAGATTCAATTTCTCGCTTTTCTTCTTTCTACATAATCCATTCTGTTTGGGAACAAATGATCCTTTTTCTTTCTGTTTTTTTTTCTTACTGAGCTAACTACTACCACCACCACCACAGGCAAATAGCGACAGTCGGTCTTATACTTAAATTATATGGGCTTCGTACACACACACACACACACACACACACACACACACACACACACACACACACACACACACACACACGTATGTTTGCCTTTTTTACACACACATCTGCGTACACACAAAATACTACTTCGACATCTACGCATACACAACTTTTTATCACAAAAATTGAACATTCTTATCGTTAACTAACAATTCGGGACAAGATCACAGTGTAGTATCTGTTCTTCAGATGCTCCTGAGTCCTGCTCCACTTCAATTTCTTGTTTTCTGTCAGTGGAGGAGAGATCCTTCACGACTGAGACAATTTTTATTTTTGTTCCTTTTCTCAACGTTAAAAAAACGGCCCTGGTGCCTAACTCTGTCCCGTGGGGAGGCATTGTAAATAGGAACACTAAGAGGACTAGGTACGTGCAAAATGTATGCCAACGCTCAACATGTATATACATTTTGACCCCTTCCTTTGCTTAAAAATTCACCAAAAATCAGGAAATTAACCAATTTCAATAAAATTTTCAGTATTTATCAAATAATGATCTTAGTGGAAATGTATTATTTTGTTTAAACAATAAATACCTTTACTAAAGTTATGTTTTTTCAGTAGTAAATAAAATACGCAAGAATTTATTTTTGCTTTTTTTATATATAAATAAAGCATCATAATTTGTAACAATAAAAATAAAATAAAATAATTTTCACAGGAACATTACGAAAAAAGCCCCTAAAGTTCGTATTAATGAATTCGATATAACTCGAAGAAAAATGAATTTCTCGAACTACCGATGTTACCGTTGAATTAAGCATTATTTATTTAACATTTTCACCCCCCAAAATTATAATGGCAAAAAATATTTCTTATTTTTTAATTACAGATTTCGTATAATTTTTATATGCAAGATTTTAATAATTTCCTTGCTCGCGTAACATATTTGTTATATAATATTGAACAATAATTAAAAAAAATTAATTTAAAAACAGGAACATAGAAAAATAATTAAATTAAAAAATGGAAAAATTTATACAAACGTTCAGAATAGGAATGTACGGATGGACGTCTGGGGAAAAAATTATCACACCCCTTCCTCCTTTTTAATTACATGACGACTGGCTGAAATTTTGGGCCTCCGTATATTCCGTGTTTAGAAAAACTTTAGTTTGTTGCGTTTTGCGAATGGCAGAACCACTCGGGTTTGGGTTAATTAATTTATGTTTTGTCCAAACAAGGTGTTTTTTTTTTTTTTTTTTTTTTTTAATATTATTTAATTCAATATCATAGGACTTTACTTTACTAATTATCTTTGAAATAGACCCAAAAAACTAATATTTATCTTTTAAAGGATTTTTACAATGAATTTATTTAACTTCAAAATTTAGCTGAATTGAGTAGCTCGCCGTGAAAACATTTTTCATAACTTTTTTCACGTGTACAAATATGTTTTTCCTTTTGGAAATTAAGTTTAATCTTTCAAATACAATCAAAAAGTAGTCGGAAACTTACAAAAAAATTATGATAAATCGGCTTTCAAAACCTGCCCCCCCCCCATCGTTGTCCGTCCATTTTTGCCCATACTTAAAGAGGAATGTTTTTACGTTATCTCAGAGAAAGATAGGGTTTATTCTCAGTCGGTTAAGATTTTACACATTTTTCGGCATTTCGTAAGTGGTGTCACCAGTGAAATTAGACACAAATTGTGGTTATAGTAAAGATTGTCTTCTCTTTAAGACTTCCGGTTTTTGCTGTCCTTTTGGTTCGATAATCAGACACAGTCAAGCGAACAAGAAAGCCCGTCTTAACATAGGAAAAAGGCCGAGCAGCTTTTCATATCCGAAAGGAAGACGATCGTTAGTCAGAAGGGACCATATCTTGCTTCTCACCGTCGTCCTACTTGTGGAGCAGAAATCGAGCAGTCAAAAAGAGCAGACAATCTGCACTGTAACCAAAAATTCTGATATTTGTTGAATTCATGGAGATTATTTTTGTCAAACGTTTTCGCTACAACAGTCTTTTAATCGTTTTAGTTAAATATTAGGTTAGGCAAAAAGTTCGCTTGTTATTGTTTTTTTTTTTTTTTTTTTGCTATTGTTTTGCTTTTACTTGTCAAGTTTAGAAGCATAACCGAGTTCATGCAAATTATTTTCCGTGCTGGAAATTTTGAGAATATCTGCGATTCGTCTGATTATCAAACGGCAGTCTTGTTCACTTGGTCAGTGTCGATAATATTTGACCATTCAAAGCGAGGAGCTCCCTCACAAAAAAACTTCTTTCCGGAATCAAGCAAACCATTTCTCACACACCCGTTCTATAACAGCATTCTCGCCATATACAGGGCCGATCTTTATGCAGATTTCTGTTTTGCAAAATTAAAAGATTGTAACAAAAAAGATTTTTCGTAACCGAACGATATTTTTTTCCGGGAATTAATTTCTATTTTAGTCACGTAAATTCTTTCGAGACGAACACAAACGACGTCGAAGTTGTGTTTGTATTTCTCCCACGAGGGAACGGTCACTTATTCCCCATAGGTTGCAACACTTTTCTTTTCTTTCCTTCTCTCTCAGTCCCAACTGATCGTCAACTAGCAAACGAAGAACGAAACAACGTCCAAATCGAACAGACACAAAAACCTTAGAATTTAACACGAGCTCTTTCCAACGTGAACCGTTGTCTCTGCCTTTTTCGGCCGTCGCCAACTCAAGTTCTTTTTCTCACTAATTCATCCCTTTAAGCGACTACCTCATATGCAAATTACTGGTACTTACGTTACTATTTAAAAATAATTATCCATTATCCTAGAGTGGTTTCCTGGCCTTAATAAGCGGTGATTCCTACCCCTCCAAGAACCCCCCACACACACACTAAATACAGTATTTAAAGAATATGAATATAAAACGATTTTTAGTAGGCCAGGAAAATGACATTCAAAAAACAAATTCTTTTGCCAAACCCAATATAATACAGTTGGCATTTTATTATACGTATGTCTTTTGGTATAAGGTATAGGGACTCTGGACGTGGTAGCACCTTTTTAGCTCGGTTGCCGCACCCTCTGAGTGTCACTGGTCCTCGACCATCTCCTAATCTCTCACATGTAGCTTCACCTCGCCATATCCTGGTTCCTTGCTTCAGAAAAAGCCATGTGAGAAGACGCCACAGCCTTGTGGCCAGCTGTTGGTTCAGTGAAGGTTAGGGGGAAACAACCCCTATAGAAAATTCGTAGTACAGCCCCGTCTGTCTGCTTCCCACCGGACTACAACTTGGATGTCTTCAAGTCCAATATTAACAAATTCCTAATGAACCGCCGCCTTAAGTATACACTTCATCAAATCTCCACACTAACTAAATTCGTAGTACAGCCCCGTCTGCCTGCTTCCCACCGGACTACAACTTGGATGTCTTCAAGTCCAATCTTAACAAATTCCTAATGAACCGCCCCCTTAAGTAAGCACTTCATCAAATCTCCACACTAACGTAATGTACTTGCAATAACCTTTATCCCTGAGTGGCTTCCGGGCCTTGATAAGTGGTGATCACTGTGTAAAAAAAAAAAAAAAAAGGAAAAAAAAGGCAGGTCAGTGTGGTACTTCCCACTGTCTCTGGCAGCTAGTGTTGTCGAGCTAATCCTAGACGTACTGGTTCCACTATCCCTGCAGAGTACACCAGCGAGATCAGAAAGGGGAATAATGATGCATGGACGACTCAACTTCTCCATACCTATGTCCAGGCTTGCATCCTGAAGAGACAACTCAAGCTACACATCGTATCTCTGTTGATGTCCATGTTGCGCATGTTAATCTATTTGCAGTCTACATAGACCTTTTTCTTTCTTTCTCTCTTTCTAAAAAAAAAACAAACAGTCTATTCTAGGTTCATAACAGATTTATGGTGCCCTACCACCAGTATCACTGAAAGTAGAACAGATAAGAATGAGAGTATCCGGGCACAGCGAAGAGGAAGCCGTCAAGTTATTTCTCTGGATACCAACAGATGGACCCCCCAAACTGTGGTAGAAGAAGAATGACCTACATCGACAACCTGCTACAAGACACAGGATTGGAAAGTGTTTGGGACCTGCAAAGTGTCATGCGAGATCGAGAGAACTGGAGAAGTCGTGTAGAATCGGTGGTGAAGCGTCCTGAAAGACTACGGAGATGAGAGATGAGGTTTATTATGCTCTAACATTCCAACAAACAAGTTCCTATAGAATTGTCTCAGCATCACTATGCTATTATTCGTAGATCAATACATTAAAAAAAAAAAAAAACAGGTGAAAATTGATTTCTCCTTTCTAATATGGTTGACGCTCAGTCAATAAAAGTGATAAGAATAACACGAATGATGACATCAGTATAGATTTCATCGACAATACGTGGGCGGACGGTACAAGGAGATTGGATCAGAGAGGGCACGCGAGAAGGAGAGACAGGCGGTGACGAGAAGTCTTCTAAAAAAAATTGGCATGTAATATATACACGCCAACGAATGCACATGCATAAAGATGGAATCTCACAAATCGATTATTTACACACACACAAACACATCCACGCGTATGCATACGGAGGGTGCATTTGAAAAGTCATGTTTTGAATTGAAACTTGTCTAGCTACAACCACTGCCAAAGTGGTGCAAAAATATTGTAAACAATTTTACTTTTTTCTCCTTTGTACCTGGAGCTAAATAGAATTTCCATGAGCAGAGTTTCTTTCCAAGAACTACATGTGTGTGGAAAAAATCCTTTAAATATTTCTCTCAGAATGTCCTCATACATTAATCGTTATTTTTTTAATTGAATTAGTTTAGTTTTAAGACGATTTGTA
>NC_136500.1:72118721-72121221 GCF_053919585.1 Euprymna scolopes | reverse complement strand
ATCAAATTAATGTTTTGGAATGGCCTAGCCAGAGTCCCGACCTGAACCCTATCGAAAACCTCTGGCACATATTGAAAACTGAGGTTAAAAAGCGGAAACCTAGAAATTTGAGGGATTTGGAGAACTACTGCATTGAAGAATGGTTAAAAATCAGTGTTGATGCTTGTAAAAACCTTGTTGATAAATATCCCAAACGGTTACAGGCAGTTATTAAGAATAAATGGCATGCTATTGACTATTAGTAAGAGAGGTATGAATAATTTTGAACTAGTGCCATTATTGTTTTTCTTTGTATAATGTTTCAAACTTGCATAATTTATTTATTTGTTGAGTTTAAATTAAATGCTTATGCTTGATTTATTGTTTGAAATCCCTTTAATATTGTCTACCTTCTGGTTTGAGCAATATTCTTATAGAAATCTCAAAGATCCGAGGGGTATGAATAATATCGGGCACAAGTGTATATACATATACACTTGTGCCCGATATTATTCATACCCCTCGGATCTTTGAGATTTCTATAAGAATATTGCTCAAACCAGAAGGTAGACAATATTAAAGGGATTTCAGACAATAAATCAAGCATAGGCATTTAATTTAAACTCAACAAATAAATAAATTATGCAAGTTTGAAACATTATACAAAGAAAAACAATAATGGCACTAGTTCAAAATTATTCATACCTCTCTTACTAATAGTCAATAGCATGCCCTTTATTCTTAATAACTGCCTGTAACCGTTTTGGATGTTTATCAACAAGGTTTTTACAAGCATCAACACTGATTTTTGACCATTCTTCAATGCAGTAGTTCTCCAAATCCCTCAAATTTCTAGGTTTCCGCTTTTTAACCTCAGTTTTCAATATGTGCCAGAGGTTTTCGATAGGGTTCAGGTCGGGACTCTGGCAAGGCCATTCCAAAACATTAATTTGATTATCCTCAAACCATTTCTTGACTATTTTGGCAGTATGTTTTGGATCATTATCCTGTTGAAGGACCCAGTTTGGTCCTAAATGGAGATTCTCCGCATCCTGTCTAATGTTTTTCTGGAGTATCTCCAAATATTGCTCCTTCTTCATGGTTCCATCTATCTTGACCAAACTACCTGGACCACTAGCCGAAAAGGAGCCCCAAAACATTAGGCTACCACCACCATGTTTCATCGTGGGTATGGTGTTCTTTGGGTTGTAAGCTTCTCCTTTCTTCCTCCAAACGTAAGAAGCATCCATATGGCCAAACAATTCAATTTTTGTTTCGTCAGTCCACAAAATACTCGAGAAAACGGACTCTGGAGAATTCACATGGGTCCTAGCAAACTTTAGACGTGCTGCAAGGTGTTTTCCGGTGTGCAATGGAGTCGTTCTTGGTCTTCTTCCTTTCAGACCATTTTCATGCAGAGTCCTTTGCAATGTTTGCCTTGATATTTTTATGCCAGAAGACTCCAGATTTTCTAAAATGTCCTTAGTAGTGGTGGTTGGATTTGCATTAACACTTCTTACAATATTCCTGGTGGCTCTAGCAGACAGTTTCCTTTTCCTTCCTCTACCAATCAAGTTGTTTGTTGTGTGGTGGCTCTGGAATTTTTTGATGATGCTCTGTACTGTTGCTGTAGGGACCTCAAATTTCTTGGAAATTGACTTGTAACCTAAACCATCCTTATGTGAATTCGCAATTTTAGTCCTAAGATCATTACTAAGCTCTTTTTTCTTCCCCATTCTAATAATTTTTATTCTTTTATTGGTTTTCAGTTGATATCATTTTAATTTCTGAAAAATGCAAAAAACGAAATGAAATTAATCAAAGGTTGTATAAAAGCATTCAAAATAAGAATCAAACAGGAAACAAACAGTCAGAAATTCGATTAATACTGAAAAAATAAGGGGGTATGATTATTTTTGAACATTGCAGATTTTATAAATAGCTGTATATTTCTTTTATTACAAGTATCCCGAGATTTTAAAATGACGAAAATGATCAGAAGAGGTTTATTAAGAATATGTATCAATATGGACGTAAACAATAAATTCTTACAAAGTTACACATAATAAACTCAATTTTCAAGGTGGGGTATGAATAATATCGGGCACAAGTGTATATATATATTATATATATATACATTCATATATATACATATATATACATATATATATATATGTACATACATATATATATACATACACATTCATATATATACACATATACATATACATACACATATATATACATACATATATATACATATATATATATATATACATATACATACATATACATATATACATATATATATACATACATATATATACACATATCTCTTCTCTTCTCTTCAGTAGTCCGTCGCTGACGACGATGACGTTGCACCATGCCTAACAGTCCCAGATAGATTACGCCTGATGGACTCGCTGGTGACTGTGGAGTCCAATTCGTGAATTGCATACACGGCCGCAGGCAGCACAAGGGAAGATGCCGTCTGCCCGCTGCGCCGCGTGCCTTTGGTGTC
>NC_136500.1:72101221-72113721 GCF_053919585.1 Euprymna scolopes | reverse complement strand
GATACTCTTTTGCATTTTAAACTTTAATTCAAGCCATTATATAAAAATGATGTTATAAACTCAACAGTGGGTTCTCTACAGTACAATGTAGACTACAATGCATTGTGGACTAAGTCATTGTAGGAAGCTATGTTAAGTTTCTTCCCGGTGGGTCTCCAACTAGAACAGACAATCGATTTGACTGAAAAAAAAAAAAAAGAAATGTTCGATTTCACCGATTTCGATGAGAATAAGAGTATTGGAAGTGTGGAACATTCGTTGATCCTAATACAATTTCAGGCAACGTCGGGTCTTCCTGCTAGTTTAGTAGCCAAGCAAAGGCCTAAAGGGGAGGTAACTCGTGAATTTCTCATGGTAAAGATAAAAGTATTCCTTTCATCTTAGCTTTGTGTCTCGGAGAATACTTCAACTATAAAAACGTCTTTGTTATTCATCATTCAATAAAGTTTCATATTTTCAACATGATTCAACCGCCCCGCTTCCTTCCCCGGGCCGCCGCCGCCGCCTCTATTTCCTTTGACGCAGCCATTCTTATTCATCATGCACTAATCTCACATTCTTTTGTCTGCATTGATAGAAAATAAACAGACAAGTTTTCAGGTCAGTTGTTCCTGGCAACTAATGGAGATCTGATAACAACATTAGATGCTGGGTGTAAAGCCAAACGGGATAAGGTAACAGCCAAAACTGACACCATAGACTATTGTGTAGTTTATATAACCTCGAAGACTTTTTTTAAAGCGACTACATAGATTACAGAGAAGGAGACTCTATGTATCTTATTGCCGATGCAATCCTCGATTTGTATAAGAGTTAAGTACGTCCTTAAATGGAGTACTCTTGTCACTTCTGGGCAGGAGCTGCTCGGCGCACCATATCCAGCTTTGATAGAGTTCAAAACTGGGTTCGAAACCTAATCGGTGATGCCCTTTTCTCTCCCCTGCAACGTCTTTCTCACAGAAAAGACGTTGCGAACCTGTCTTTGCTCTATCGCTATTTTCATGGCAAATGCTCAATTGATCTTTACTTGCCAAACTTTCACGAAAAAATAATCGACTAGCTACAACCATTATAAACGATTTCCTCCACTCTATTTGTGCCTAAATTTAAATGCAGATTCCATTAACAAAGCTTATTTCCCAGAACTGGCCGCCTGTGGAACATTGTTGTGCTGGGCTGCTTTCCAGTTGAATACAACATGGTAGCTTTCAAATTCAACGTAAACAAGTTCTTGTTGAATCGTCACCTTAAATAATCAAATTCTATCCAATTTTCACCCTTAACGATTACTACACTACAGCCTTACATTCATTAACCTTTATCCTCAAGTGGCTTCCAGGCCTTGATAAGTGGTGACTCCCAAGTAAAAAAAGAGAGAGAAGTGGGGCTAACAATAATAAATTTCAAAATGTAGAGAATAGAAAATTGATCTTTGGTTTACTTTCAGCAAACTAAACTTCGTAATTCTCACTTTCCTTATTTTGTCTTCAAATCCTTACATTTCATGAGCAATGCTTCTGAAAAAGGGAAAAGAATTGCTGTTTTATGGACTGAAATCTGTCCATATAACAACGGAGAGGAAAAAATGAACCTTGTGTTTCCTTTCGGCGGCCTTGTAATTTTCACTTCCCTTATTTTGTCCTTTGTTCCTAACATTTCATGAGCAACGTTTCTGTCAAAAGGTGAAAAATTGCTATTTTCTGGATCGAATTATATATATATATATATATATATATATATATATATATATATATATATATATATATATATATATATATATATCGGTCGAGTCACACAAAAGTTAGTAAAACTTCTAGACGAATTCATTTAAAGTATTTAGTGGAATTGAGAAAGCAGATCTATTTTCAGAACGTTCTTTCTTTTATTTTTTTTTTAAAACTTTCTAGTGTTCTTTTGTCTGCATTTTAAAAAATTCATCGATTGAGACGTTATTTTATATGAATATGAATGGGAACACTTTTTGTCAAGAGATAGGCTCTGAAACAGTATGTATTCTCTCCTGATGACCTAGCATTATCTGGAAACTAAAGTATAATGTTTCACAATTAAAAACAGCCTACAACTAATTTACAAATCAAATAACTATAGAAAGAAGGTAACAAAGCGATCCATATTTCTATCCTATTTATCCGACACTAATTGGAAGCCGAAGGGATATACTTAACATTTGAAAACAGTCTTTTGAATAATACCCACTGAGCAGACGAATTGTTTCTTCCTTTCTTCCTTTCCATCCTTTTATTATCATATATATATATATATATATATATATATATATATATATATATATATATAAATCTAGTAACAGACCTTGTATAGAGTATTGTCATCATATTTTGGCTACTGAATATCTGTCATATTTGAAGCATATTGGTAAGGTGCAGAAACGTATCTTTAATGTAAGAAAATCACATTTTACACCACCTCCTTCTTTTCGCCTTTAATCGAGGTCAAAAAGCGAGTAAAGTGGCCAAGGATATTTGTGTCGTATATGGAGAAAACGCTATAGCTGAGAGAACTGTTCGAGATTTGTTTACCAGATTCAAACACGGTAATTTTTACCTCAATGTTACTCCTCGTTCCGGAAGACCAATCAAGGTAGATGAAGACCAACTCAGGGTTCTTTTGAAGAAAGATGACCATCAGACATGTAGAGAATTGGGTGAAAAGATGAAGTGTGATTTTGCGACAATTTTACGCCATCTTCAGTCGATGGGATTCACACAAAACTTGGAGCTTGTGCCCCACACGAATTTACTTTTGCTGTTAAATTTTTTTTATTATAACCCCCCCCCAAAAAAAAATGACAGGAACTAATGCGACAATCTAATAAAACGTTCGTCTTTTCAAAACTAATCTTTGCAATAATTATCTTTGTTCTTTTCTGCTGCTTGCATCAAGTGGCTTTATGCCTTGTCTCAAAAGACTTTTATTATATATATATATGTGTGTGTGTGTGTGTGTGTGTGTGTGTGTGTGTGTGTGTGTGTGTGTGATGATGATAATGATGGCAACCAGTCCTGTGAGATAATGGCTTTCTGCATCTGATGCACTGTAGCGTTTGCTGTGGCTATAATGTCAAAGCTGGAATTGCCTTTCCAGATGCAGGCCTGGGTGGGTGATAAGGAGACCTAGTTTTGCCCATATCCAGTAACCAAGGTTTTTCTCTCGGCGTAGCAGACAAAGCCCGACGGAAAGGAAAGCCAATACGGGCCGAGCCAGCACAGCTGCAGGGGTTGCCGGGAAGGTGTTACAGAACTTCATGATCCGCTTATCGGGACTCCAAACTGGATTTTTGTCAGGATTTACTCCCTTGGCCTTTGCTTTTTCAAAGCATCCACAAGACGGTGGAGCTTTTTGTTGTTAATGTTGTCCTTTTTCAAACAGCCAAAACGCGCATCAATAAGAATAAATACAAACTTGCCTATTTGAAAGTTCTAGTATATATCTTTGTCCATAATTTTCAATGGCGGATGTACAGAATCGATAAGTAGTTGATGCCATCAAAGATACCGACGTTTATTCGAACAACCTCCGCACGCGATAATCAGCTTTTTAACACAAGAGCATCAAAGAGCAGCAATATAGAAGGAACTGGCATGAAACGTACAGTTTGTATCCCATACATTTCGTTTCATGAAATAGTTTCCCTCCTTTTCGCGTGTGATCAGATGAGCTTCACCGCTGAGAGAAAAATGATTTTTGTAATTTTCATCAAACCCAGGTGTCTATTTCGAGCAATCCTATCAACACAATCGAAATATAGGGTTAGAGTTATTTCTAGTATCCAGGACGATTAATCAGAATCTGGAATCCAAACATTTTGGAGTATCGGAATTGGTATCTGAATTGAAAAAAAGTTGGGCCTGTTTTCCAATCCCAAAAACGATTCCTTCATATAATATTTTATTTTTATTCTTTGAATCCTTTGAGATGAGGCTTCATAATTTGTGTATTCATTTTTTTTGTGGACTGTTATTCTTATTTTCATGGTTGTTGTTTCACCAGGTTTCGACCAACTCATCCTCTGGCCTTCTTCAGGTGGTCAATGCCGATGGGATAGGAATGCTGAGTTTGTAACAGTATCCCCAGTAATTACTGCCTTCCATATTTGTTGTTGTCTCACCACGTTTTGGCCACCTAATCCTCTGGCCTGCTTTGGGTAGGATTGAAACTGCGAGCCATGGCACAGTGGATAGAACCGTTGAGTGTCTACGGTTCCAAGTGAGCATTGTCTGAATATAGCGGTTTCAATCCTACCCAAAGCAGGCGAGAGGATTAGTTGGCCAAAACGTGGTAAGACAACAACAACTATGGAAGGCAGTAATTACTGGGGATATAGTTACAAGACTCAGCATTCCTATCCTGTCGCTGTTGACCATCTAAAGAAGGCCAGAGGATGAGTTGGTCGAAACGTGGTGAAACAATAATTATGAAGATGAGGATATGACAGTTCGCAAAAAAAAAAAAAAAAAAATTAATACATGATTCCTTTAATTATTATGTTGTTGTTTTTTTTAAATCTGATTTTGTTTAAAACAAAAGCCTCCACTGCTGGTATTAATAATAAAATACGAAATATTTATTGATTTTAAACTACCAGTAAAGCTAAAAGCTATAGATAATTGAGAAATTATATGCATATTTAACATGTACTTTTACGGTAATCAGGAAAAAATAACAATCTTATATTTAGAGATTTATAAAGAATCAGAATCGGTAATTGTATTGGAACGGGAAAAAATATTAGAATCGTCCAATCACTAGTTATTTCTAACGACACCATAATTCAAGTGATTATTACTTTTATATTCACACTTGTAGGAGATTATCAAAAGGGGAGATAACAAGGGAAAACAAAGAAATGGTAGCCAATGACAGAAAGCATTTCATCTAAAGATTTTTGGTTGCATGTTCGAAACAAGAACGAAAGTCGAATAATTGAAAATGAAAAACTAGTTATGTCCCGAAATTCAGTACGTAAAGTACAGACGCCGGAAGTGGACTCGGTTTACCTAAATATGGAATAGAAGTCACTAAGCATGAAACGAAAAACGAAACCATATCTTTTATCATGAAAAAATAAAAAAAATAATAAACTTTTATATTTTACATTTCTATAAATATATTTTTTAGTATTTAACATATATTCATCTGGAAATAATATATTTCGAAAAAGTAACTTAAACTTTCATAGTTTATATTTTTACGAATAATTTTTTAAATATTTAAAATATATTCATATGAAAATAATTAAAAAATTTTTACAAATTTTATCACATAATTTCATCTTCTCTATCTTCTCTCCTCTTCTTCTATATAAATAAAATGAACTCATTTTTCCCCTCCGACTTTGACCTTAATAGGATTAAAAATCATGACATTACATGCAAATGTAATGCGTACAAACTGTAGCACATTACCTGAGATGTGCTATAGACCTCTACAGTTCTTCGACAATGGTACATTCCTATATTTTTTCCGGTGAGAGTCCACTGCCAAAATCGGTCAGATTCAATGGAAGTTACAACATCGTTTCTCTCTATTAGATTCCTTCTTTTCCCGCTCCCCATTTACACTGCAACGGAGGCGTTCACAAGGAACAGTACGAGGAAACACCGGTTTGGAATCGTACAAGGTTATTTATGCCGGGTTTTTTTTTTGTTTTTTGTTTTTATCTTTTTTCCCTGATGTATGCTTTCTGTTTTCCCATAATAAAATAAAAATGTAAAAAAAATAACAAAAAACCGCGAAAATGCGATTATTATTACTATTGTTTTCTTTTTGCTTTTTTTAGTTAGTGTAAGACACAACCTGCGCGACTAACTGGTTTTTACTTCCGGTTTTAACGACTCTAACCGTGAAATCTAACTATGACCTTCATTTATTAGTGCTTTCAAATCAACATTTACTTATACACAAAGAATTTATTCTTTATCATTTATTATTACAACGCAACGATATCGTGATTTCACTTGCATTACACTTAAATTAACATTAAAACAAATAAATTAATTTAGAATTCGAGAAAACAAAAAATTAATTCAGAATTCGAGTGTGATGCGGGACTAATGAAACTAAACCAAAACAAACTTCACTGTAGAATTGATATTTGACCTAATTCACTTTTTAGTTAATTCATCACGTCTTTTTTGGGGGTGTTTTTTGCGCTTTCGCCTCAATGATTCCAGTCCAAGCCCCCCCCCCTCAAACTTTTTTGGGATTTTTCAAACATTCGGGTACCGCCGGACCGTTCGTATTGCTTCACGTTCATTTTTTTTTTTAATAGTTTAACATTGTTTGTTTTTATAATATTTAAACAGGGCTGTTACTTCGCTTTGCTTTTATTTTACACCCCCCCAACGACACACGCCTCTAAAAACCCGTGCAACGCCAGGCACCACCCGCTAGTCATAAATAATCTATAATATAAATCTCAACTGTCTGTTTAAATGTATGTATGTATGCATGTATGTATGTATGTATGTCTGCCTAAAACTTTCGACAGAGGCATCAGATTTTCACGAGATCAATATCATTTTAAGGCTCGACCCTTCAGACGACAAATATCGAAAAATCGGCCAAAGACATTAATTCCTTCACCCTCAACTGGGCATTTTTCTACAATAAGGCGTCGTTTTTTTCACCGATATTTTCGAAAGTCATCCCTCTTTTCGATTGACTAGCCTTAATTTAAACCTTTGCCACTTCCGGTTTGGAATGGCAAGGCAAAAGTCACTTTTTTTTACGTTCTTTTCCTCCTTCGTGGTACGGGTTCTAGCTTGCCTGCCTACTACCACTTTTTTTTTTTTTTTTTTGCTCAACACACACCTCCAAACATCCGGGCAACGCCAGGCACTCAGGCTAGTGTATCATAAAACAAAGTAGCTACCATTCAATTGAATTACGAAACCGAAACTTTTTTTTCGACAATACAAGAATAAAAAAAACTTTCATACATTATTTATGACAAAAGTCTGTGTAAAAAACTTGCAAAAAACAAATATATTATTCTAAAAAGTCACTATTTAAAGATATTTAAACGATAAAAATTCTCATTTTTTTTTTTTCGTGATGACACAAGTGTTAAAACAAAACAAACAAACAAACAAACAAACTATTTATAGAAGTGTAAAAAATGGAAATTTATTTTTTATTATTTCATGGTAGCACAAGAAGTGTTAAATCTAAAATAAGTTTTTGAAATAAATTATTTTCCTATGATTTCGTATTTCGTTTCATGTTTAATGACTTCCATTCCATATTTAGGTTAACCAAATCCACTTCTGGTGCCTCAACTTTGCGTACTGAATTTTTGGACATAACCTAATAACCAATGTTATCTACTTAATAGTAGAATATTACTGCATTTTTACATGTGATTTCACGATCCATTGATCCACCATTATTATTTTTGAAATGTAACTTAAACAATGGAAGTAATTCATAGTTTGGAATCTCTATTATTTAAATACATTTTGACATTATTTCAAAAACTATTTTCATTAATAGTTAATTTTCTACTTTATCATTTTTCATAACTTTTGAATATTTTACTATTTTCGACATGGCAATTAACTAGATACCATTGGTTTTAATCGAAATTCAAGCTTTTGAATTTCGTTCTTATTCCAAAGAAGCATGAATAATTTGGTAAAGCAATTAATGGTACTAATTTTCGCTTTTATCAACTGGCCACTTAATTATATTATAGTTCATTTTTATTGTGGTCATTTTAGAATTTTGCTGGATTCCAGGACAAGAATTCATCTAGTCTGGTGGAGTGTCCAGCTTAGTGCTGTTATTTGATGTAACATTACTAGGAGAATGGTGCATTACTCTTCGTATGAGCCAGTGTATTGTCATGTTAAGGGGATTTTATTTGGTCTTTGAATACTATGTCTTTTTTAAATATTTGGTCAAGGCTTACTTGTAGGGTAAAAAGTATCTTCGTCTTATGTTGTCCTGACAAACCCTTGTACTGAGAAACCAAAGACATTCGAAAATCGTAATTCAAATTCTCAAATCTAAAAATTAAAAAAAAAAAAAAAAAAAAAAAAAAAAATTTTGTATCATTTTATTCCGGCTGGGAGTAGGATATCCTAAGGATACCAGACATTCACCTACTACCACGTACATTCCAACCAAGAGCTCTTTTATAGATTCTAACCGTCCCTTTATATGCAATTGTTTGTATCTCTGTTGCACTTGGTTCATCGGATATATTTGTTAGGTAATTTTTAAAATTCTTTTTAATGAGTTTGGTTGCTCCAAAAATTACTGGAACGAATCAGCAAAATATGGAGATAAATTTTGATTTTAAAACTAGCGGGGGGGGGGGCTTGTATTATGATCGTAAAATACGCTTAAATATATTTTCATTCATGCAGATTTCATATTTATCATTACAGAACTAATTCTCTATCAAACATTATAGTATACCCAATATATAGTAATGATTTCAAAAGTTAAAAAAAAATGACTTTGTGCCATTAGCTAGAATCGAAACCAAAACATGTAATGCTTCAGATGAATTCCCTACTGTTTGAGCTATCAACGGATAGATAAGAAAGATTTTAAATTGAACCAGTTCAAGCTATGAGTGAATGTTCGCATTATAGTCATAGTAAACTGTTGGCAAGTTGAAATGAATATTTTGTATTTCCGTACGCGTTATTCATCCATCCAAACAAAGATCTTACTCGTTATAAACTATATTACTGATTAACGATTAACGATACTTTTCAGAGGAATTTTGAAACAAAACCTATCTAAGAACACTTCTAGATACAGAAGGTATATTTATGTGAAATTTCATAAAAATCCGTGCAGCCGTTTTGGAGTCTATAGGGAACAAACTCACACACAGACACACACACACAAAGTGTCTTTTATATATAAGTAGGGATATTTAGTTCGTTCTCTGACAATGTAAAGTTAGATTTTGATCGTTGTTCATTTTATTGATTTGCCGCTTCAAGTTTTCGTATCGTATTTTGGATTTTGAATTTTTATCCGTTGGATTTCTGAACCGGGATTTGTGATAAAGATTTTTTTTAATATTCCATTGGCTAATACTCTCTTTTTCAACTATTGGATGATGCATATCTATTATTAGACTAAAGCAGAGGCAATCAACGTTTGTTTCTCTATGGCCTTTTCTCTACATGTTCTAATCACAAAAAAATACATACTCAAATGTTTCTCAGTTTTGGGGATTGAGGTATGTTTATAAAATGCAAGTAATTCACGAAGTGACCCATCTCTCATCAACTTTATAGTCTATCACTTTCAACCTCTCTTACTTTATGTCGGTTGACTCTATTCACACTCCTCTACTCGTACTCGGTATTTATAGTCTATCACTTTCAACCCCTCTCTCTCTCTCTCTCTCTCTCTCTCTCTCTCTCTCTCTCTCTCTCTCTCTCTCTCTCTCTCTCTCTCATTCCTCTACTTTATATTTATAGTCTCTCGTTTTCTCTCCCATCACGCTCTTTGTTTATTAACAGTTAAAGGTAAGGCACTTCTGCATTACACGGATGGCGCCATTTTTTGTGCGTTTTGTTTATTAATTTAAAAATTAAAACTATAATATATTGTTGACCCTTTAACAAGTACCACAAAAAAAATTAAAGCTATATTTTGTTAGAGTGACAATTTTACTTGAATTCAAAAACATGTTTTGAAAAAAAATATATATATTCAATGTTGCTTTATTTAAAAAAAAAAAATGTTTCATTTAAATTATTAAATTGTTCTGAAAAAAAATCCAATTTTTCTTTAATTAAAAAAATGTTTTGGGGAAAAAAATCTAATGTTGCTAAAAATTGTTTCATTAAAATCGTATTTTCTTACACATATTTTTCATAAATGTTTTTACAATTATATATTGATACATTTTTATAGAATAAATGTTTTCAAATATTTTTTTGTTTAGAAAAAAAAAAAATTGTTTGTGTTATTTGACCAAGAAAAAATTAGAGTTATCGCCCCCTTACAATAGCGTCGTCCGTATAATGCAGAAGGGTAATAAAAGCCTGGAATCGTCCCATTACAAGCAAAAGCAAATAGCGCCACCAGCATAAAACTATTGCCTTCAATAGGGTAGTATTTCCACGTTTTCTATTCCAATTGTTATGCATATGTGATTTTTCACTTATAAGCGAGAGTTGATTCGCTTTCTTTTTTTTTTTTTTTTTTATTACATTTTCACCCCAAACAAGGCAAATTGCCACTTTGGTGTAGGGGGCTACTATCAGGGGCAACAACTACTGGGGTACTATGTAGGGATTTGGGCAGCAAGATGTCGGTTCACGTTACACTTGAACTTCTGCACGTCAGTACTGTTGGGGAAGCAGGGACCTGGAATGGAATTCCAGAGTCTAGCGGTTCTGGGGAAGAAACTATTGGAGTAAAAAGATCTTTTACATCTAGGGATCTCTACAGTGTGGGGGTGGGATTTAGCAGCCTGTCGGGTTTGTCGAGGGTGCTCACGTCGTGGGGGCACAAGTGATTGCAGTTCGTCAGAGCATTCACCACTAAAATACTTGTAGAAAAGGCAGAGGGATGCAACATTTCGTTGATAGGACAGAGGCTGAAGCTTAGATGCCAGTTTAGGGCCTATCAGGTTTGCGACTCTCTTTTGAACCTTGTCAAGGAGCGAGAGACTAGTAGCAGATGCACCAGCCCAGATGTGGCAGCAACACTCCATACATGGGCGAATGGTGGCCTTATAGAGGTACAGGATACTTTCGGGTGTTAGTAGTTTTCTAGCACGGTAGAGAGAGCCCACCTTTCTTGCAGCGGCCCTGGCAATGCCTTCAATGTAATTGTTCCAACTCATGTTTCCTGTGAACGTTAGGTCAAGGAGTTTGAAAGATGGACTCTCAGATAAAGAGTCGTTGGCCATTGCTATGGGTGGTAGAGAGGGTTTCTTGTAATTATTGAATTAAACTAGTTTAGTCTTGGCAGTTTAAATATGGATTAATTGCAATTTTTCATTTTATTGAATTGCCATTTGAACTTTTGATGCTGGATTTGAGATACTTTGCAATTTTTTATCCGTTGAATTTTGGAATCGAGATTTGAGATACAGATTTTTTTTTCTACTGAATTACTTGACTAATTTATTTCTAATATATTCAATTGGCATATATTTTTTCAACTATTGGATGATGCATTTTTTTTTTTTTTACTTGGAGGGTCACCAGTTATCAAGGCCCGGGTGTCACTCTAGGATAAAGTTTAAGTGTTAGGTAGATGGTGAGATAATATGCTCAGTACTAGTGGAACTTGGGTAGGGCTAGATAATCTAAATGGACGACTCAATAGGAATTTATTCACATTAGACTTGAAGACGACCATGTTATAGTCAACTAGGAAGCAGGCACACGTTTCACAGACGGACAGGGTTAGGAAAGAAACTCTGCTCATAGAATTTTCATTTAGTTTTGGGCACAGATAGAGAATGTGTGAAGTTGTTGGTGGAAGTTGCAGCTAGGCAAGTATTTGTTGTGAACGTTTTACGGGGAGATATCATAAATTGGAGCTCAGTCGAGCACTTATCATAAAAGTATCGATAGAGCAGAGACAGACTCACAACATCTTTTCGGTGAGAAACAGGGAGTCAGAAGGCGAAAAGGTGATCACCTACTTAATTTTGAAGACGGTTCTGCACCCTGTCAAAGAAGCAGGAAATGGTGCTCTAAAGAGCTCCACCCGACTATATTTATTGTTATATTGATGAGGAGTTCATCAACGTTTTGAAAGTTACAGAAACATGCATAAAGATGTGCTATATATATGGGGAAATCGCTGTTACAAAACGCGGGTATCAGAAATGGTTTGCTCGATTCTGGAAATGAAAACTTCCAGTCAGAGATACTCTTCACTCTGGCCAGCCAAAAATGATCGACAATGACCAAATGAAAGCCGTAGTTGAACAAGATTGCCTTTTGACAACCATACAAATCGTAAACATTCTTAAATTTTCCAAATCGAGCGTGAAAAATGAATTGCATTAATCACGTCACAAAAAAAAACTTTTTGGTCAATCCAATACTTTGGTATTAAATGGCTTGAAAGGTTTTGCTATGCCATAAAACAGACATATCAAAACACAGTTTCAGTATTCATTTGAAGTATTAGATATTAAGTTCAATGAAAGGTTACGTCATAACAGAGATTATCTTTTATACATAGAGAATGTAAAGGTGCTTGTGGCGTGGTCCCTGGATTTAAACAAGCGGGGAAAATAAATTGCATAAATTTGGGTATGTTTCTAAGCTTCGTTTGGGTTCCTCTCCTCCTTAAACAAAACGAACGAACGTTTTAGTCAACACAGTATTTAACCCATAGCTGAAGGAAGAACAGATGGGTTCAGGCATTTCCTAAGAGTATTAGGCAAAGTGATGCAATAACATTTACAGTACTTGAACACGGCATTACGATTCTCTAGCGTAACCTCTACAATTTACAAT
>NC_136500.1:72053721-72096221 GCF_053919585.1 Euprymna scolopes | reverse complement strand
CCTACTCATAACCAAAAGATACTTTTATTTCTGAAGCCAGAAATTACTATTAGTTCTTCAATCATGTTTGGATTTGCTCTTGATAGAAGTATTACTTATTTATACGTTGAGGGACATGACTAATGCTATGTAATTCAAAACCACCTACAGAATAGTCCAATAGTCTGGTTATCAAACATCTATAAAAATATTGCGTGTAATTATATAGAGATGCAATGTAATCAACTATACACCATGTACCAATAATTATAATCAAAACTATGGACGCCTTTGTGTAGCTTAAATATATTTTTATAATACTATTACATATACATTATAAATATATATATATATATATATATATATATATATATATATATATATATATATATATATACACACACACACACACAAATAAATGCACTGTAGTCTTTATTATAGGAGGGAGGTTTATGTCAACTGGATTTTAAAAGTTAGACAATAATAACATATAAAAAAGCTAGTTAGAATCAAATATCGATTTGTGTAAATCGCTAATGGGCATTATTATTTAGGTTTAACTTGAAGAATTTGACTAATCTGATTTTTATTTCTATAAAACTTAGATGTTAAAAGATGAACGTGAATAGACAAATCAAATTTTGATTTCAATTAACCAGTTTTTATTTGTTATTGTCATACTGTGTTATCTCTATATAAATAAAATGAACTCATTTTTTCCCGTCTGATTTTGACATTAATAGGATTAAAAATCAAGATATTTCATGCAAATATAATATGCACAAACGGCAGAACAATATCTGAGGTGTGTTATAGGCTTATTATTTCTCAAATTCCTCGATAATCTTAGATTTCTATACTTTTTCTGCTGAGAACTCACGGCCAAAATCGGTTAAGATCAATGGAAGTGGTAAAATATTTTCTCTCTAAAAAATTCCTCCTCCTCCCCCTGCCACCACTTAACACCGTTTGGGGATCGTTCACAAGGAACAGTTGAGAAGAGAACACCGGTTTGGCTTCGTAGTTCTTTCATGTGAAGTTATTTAAAATCACTAAACTAAGCTGCAGTGCTCTGTGGCGTAGTGGTTAGCGTGCTGGACAATTCACATTATATTTTCACGTTCGCGCCGACCTACCGTAGTCGTTTTTTTTTTTTTTTTTTTTTCCTAAACAACTGGAATGGACTTTTCTTGGTGGTCGAACTGTTAACGTTGCAGATGTTTTTTTTTTGTTTTTTTTTCACACTTTATTTTCCTACTTTTACTCATGACTCCGGGCTTGATCCTTCCTACTTACCTACCATAACATTTTTTAAAACTCCCCCCCCCGTCCCGGAAACAAACACTCGGGCAACGCCGGGTACCCCCGCTAGTTGACAATAAATCAATATACTTCGCTACATTAAAAAAATATTAATCTAGTTTGGCAGTTTGCTAATATGTGGACATTCTTAAATAAGTACCTAAAAAGAAGCATCAGCTAAGGGGGATACGTTTTATTCTTTTAGTTGCTGATTTAACTTTTTACTGAATCTAGCGAAAAAAGTCATGTTTATTTATTTTCCTTTTACAAGGGAGTCATTGTTTTCCAAGGCTGAAGCCGAATCGAGGATTAATCAGTGCCAGGAAGCCAGGGCGATAACACCATAATGATCGGTTGTAGTAAAAATTGGGGTAGAATTTGATTATTTAATAGGACGATCTACCAAGATCTTGTTTGCATTGGGCTTGTAAACGACGATGTATTAGTTAGCTGGAAAGCAACTCCGTGGTAGAGAGTTCCACAAACGAGCAATTCTAAGGAAAGAAACTTTGTTCATGGAATTTGCGCTTAGTTTTAGGCACAGATAGTAGGGGAAATTATTGATAGTGGTTGTAGCTACAGGAGTATTGTCAGTTTTTTTTCAGGTGAGGGGGGGACATAGATTGAAGATTATGAAGAAGAAATATTTACAAAACAAACTTGAATGTAACTGATCCCGGACAATGCCAAGTTGGTACATTTTATAGTTAAATAAAGTCTATACTCTTGCGAAAATGGTTGTTGTTTCTTTGTTACCAACCCATACAAAGAGAAAAGCATCGAGAGACATCCACCCTGACTCAGGAGACAAAAAGGTGAATAATATAGATAGTCTCCAAGACATTGAGAGTCATTAAGTCCTTCAGACTAAAGTGTCTTATCTTGTCTTCACGTAAATCATCAAAGTTTTCTTGCTGAAGCATTCCAGTTATAAGATAAAGCTAATGAACTTGCTTAAGCCTTCTGGGAATAAGGAGAAAATAGTGGTTTGGACGGACACAATTCATCAGTAAAATCTGTCTTAAGGATAGTAGATTTTACTTGATAGATGTGTTGAAGTAGTTTGCTTCAAGCATTGTTGAATGTGTATACAAATTTAGATTCACACAATGCAGAACAATGCAGAGATGTAACAAATGGACTCAAACTGACAATATATATATGTATAAAAGCCAAGTACGTCCAAGGATGGAGTACTTCTGCCACATCTGGGCAGGAGCTGCTAAATCAGCCTATCCTGCCTTGACGGAGTACAAAATAGACTTTGTGGTTTGGTGGGGGATGCCCTTTTCTCTTCCCTGTAGCCTCTCTCCCACAGAAGAGACGTTGCGAGCCTGTCTTTGTTTAATCGTTATTTCCATGGCAAGAGCTCATCTGAGCTCCAATCTCTGGTCCCCCCTCGCCAATCTTTCACGAGAAACACCCGTCTGGCTGAAACTACTGTCAATAATTTTCCCCACTCTGTATCTGTGCCTAAATCCAAACGTAGATTCCATTAGCAGAGCTTCTTTCTCAGAAGTGCACGATTGTGGAACTCTCTTCTGTTCGCCTGTTTCCCACCTGACTACAACTTGGATGTCTTCAAGTCCAACACAAACAAATTCCTGACAAACCGCCCCCTTAAGTAAGACACTCTATCAAATCTCCAATACTAATGATTACTCCAATACTATCTCATTGATTACTGTACACGCAATAACCCCTATCCCTGAGTGGCCTCCGGGCCTTGATAAGTGGTGACCCCCATGTAAAAAAAAAATATATATATATATAATGGTGGAACTATCGGTGCAGTTTCACTTTTATTGAACCATATATTTTATTCAGAGAAGAAAATGTTTAAAAAAGAAAATTAGGCACAAGGCCAATCAAAAAATGGAGAGGGAGGATCTATAGTCATTCTCATCACTGTACCTTTATGAACTAAGCTAATTATAGCTGGAGTTCTCGGTCACTATAATACCACTTTCACATCATTGGTCCTACTTTAAGATTCACAAATCAAGTCGTTTTCTTAGGTTGATATATATACTAGCAGTTCCGCCCAGCTTTGCTTGGGCCCCATGTACTGTCTATAACTTTAATGTGCATATGTATATATAAAAAGATGTGATTATGTACGGTAATGCCTTTCTATATAATAGGCTTCCTTAACTACTATAGAGAAAAATTGGTAGAGACTGTAGTCGTCAATTTTTAAAAAATTTTACCTCAATTTGGACACCTTAATATTTATTGTTTTGGGATAAAATCTAGTTAAAATGTTTGACCCGTGTCCAAGTAACCTACATCTAAAATTTTAAGTGTTTAAACACAAAATTGGTGGAGGAGTTTGGTAGAATCTGCAAAGGTCAACTCGTTTAACCATGACCTCTTGCCAGCGAAACATTTGCCCAAAAACTGATAAAAGAAAAAGCTTGCTGCATGTCTGAATACGCTTTATGTAAAATTTCAAATGTTTAGACCCAAAATTGGCTTAATAGTCTTCTAGAGACCGAAAAGGTAAAATATTTTGAACTTTAACCCCTTGTAAACCAAATTTTCAGTAGATAAACGATTAAAAAGCTTGCCCTATGTCTGAACACACTTTATGTAAAATTTCAAATGTTGAGACAAAGAATTGATTGAGTAATTTGGTAGAGACCGCAGAGGTAAATTTGTCATATTATATATATATATATATATACATATATATATATATATATATATATATATATATATATTATATAAATATTATATATATATTTTTTATATAATATTATATATGTATATATTTTATATAAATATTATATATATATTCATATAAATATTATATATATATTCATATAAATATTATATATATATTTTTATATAAATATAATATATATATTTTTATGTAAATATAATATATATATTTTTATGTAAATATAATATATATATATTTATGTAAATATAATATATATATTTTCTATGAATATTATATATATATTTATATAAATATTATATATATTTTTTTATATAAATATTTTATATATATTTTTTATATAAAAATTATATATGTATTTTTATATAAATATAATATATATGTATTTTTATATAAATATAACATATATGTATTTTTATATAAATATTATATATATTTTTATAAAAAATGTAATATATATTTTATACAATAATATATATTTTTTACAAATATCATATATATATTTTTTATACAAATATTATATATATATATATAGATTCAATAAAATATAATATATATATCTTTTATATAAATATTATAATTATATAATTTCTACATAAATATTGTATGTATTTTTAATAATATTATATATATTTTTTATAAAAATATTATAAATAATTTCTATATAAATATATATATTTTTATATGATATTATATATATATATTCATATAAATATAATATATATGTGTTTTTATATAAATATAACATATGTATTTTATATAAATATAAGATATGTATTTTATATAAATATAACATATGTATTTTATATAAATATAACATATATGTATTTTATATAAATATTATATATATTTTTA
This sequence comes from Euprymna scolopes, assembly GCF_053919585.1. NCBI lineage: Eukaryota > Metazoa > Mollusca > Cephalopoda > Sepiida > Sepiolidae > Euprymna > Euprymna scolopes. The sequence continues at coordinate 72,091,402 of NC_136500.1, read as the reverse complement.
TAAAAAATATAATATATATTTTATACAATAATATATATTTTTTACAAATATTATATATATATATTTTATACAAATATTATATATATATCTTCTATAAAATATTATATATATATCTTTTATATAAATAATATAATTATATAATTTCTATATAAATATTGTATGTATTTTAATAATATTATATATATATATTATAAAAATATTATAAATGTATAATTTCTATATAACTATATATATATATATATATATTTTATATGATGTTATATATATATATATTTTTAAAATGAATATTATATAAATATATTTTTATATACATATTATATATATATTTTATATAAATATTATATATATATTTTTATATAAATATTATATTTTTTATATATTATATATATTTTAATATAAATACTATATATATATATTTTATATAAATATTATGTATATATTTTTTTCTAAATATATGTATATATATTTTTTTATATAAATATTTTTATATATTTTTATATAAATATTATATATAATATTTTTTATATAAATATTATATATAAATTTTTTATTTTTATATAAATATTATATATATAAATATATTTTAATATAAATATTATATATATATATATATATATATATATATATATATATATATATATATATATATATATTCGAATGAAAGTAGAATCATTTACACATGTTTCTACCGCTCGGCAACATTTCAAATGAACTATGAAAATGTTTTTTTTACATTTTAAACACATCTTATGTATATTCTGAATATCTTACATTTTAAATAATTTCTGAAGAGGATGCTTCACAGAACGTCTGAAACGCGTTAAAAACGATTTCAGTGAATTAAAAACATTATTACAATGATCTAAACATAATTTTAAATGAAAAACCAAGACAGGGAATAATAAAATAATGTTAAAAAATATGCATTGTTGGTGACCCCCCTTATTTACATATACATCTTTCTCTCGTTGGAATTTCTTAACCCATTTTATATATATATATATATATATATATAGTAATTTATAAAATATATATGGCGATTAAGCTACACTGAATATTCTGCGTTTCATCCAACTATAGGATTCGTCAGGCATCCTAATAGTTGGATGAAACGCAGAATATTCAGTGTAGCTTAATCGCCATATATATTTTATAAATTACTAACTAGCTCTATCTACGTATTGAGCACTTTTGAAGTAAATACTTAAAGTTTACGCATAAATCTATACTTTCGTATAGTAAATTTATGTGAATAAATGAAATAGTTATATATATATATATATATATATATATATATATATTAAGAAAGTTTAGATGAGATAAATCATCGGCTACGTCAGACTTAACATTATAACCGAGGATCATTTTGGTCCCTATATGTATCTATCTTCACCAGGTTCTCATCTGTTTTATGACTGAAATAGGAAACATATACATGCATTACATGATCTTGTGCAAATCTCATTCAGTCGAGTCAGTTCATCATTTTTGCTATGGCTAGGATCACGAGAAACACCATTCCTCTCTCCCTGTCCCATGATAGCTCAGTGCCACAGATAATGTAGAATGCATTAAGCAGGCGAGGATGCTCTGAATGTATACAAGCAATCACCTTACTGATATATTATACAGAGTTTGCTGCATTTAAAGAACACGTATTCTAGTGTTTCCTCTGCTGGGGTCCAGCAACAGGGACACTCAGGCGACTCCACTAGTCTGGCACTGTGTTGTAGGGTACAGCCTACAATGAGCCTCTGCCAAATAGTCGAGGATGGGGTCAGGAAAGGCACCATCAACTACGGGGTTCCATGCAGACTCTTCCGTCAAAGTTTTACTCAGCGTCGTGATGACAACTCAAGTTGGGCAGTCCTAACACTCCCTCACACAGATATTGAACACAAACCTGTCTGCAAACCCAGTGTCTTCCCTTGTTTCAAAGAAGTGAGGACAGGAGGCCATCGAGGGTTTTTTACATAATTCGCAGGCAGAGGAAATATGGCCAATTGGCAGAGGATGATGATGAGTTGTCCTCTAAAATAGATTGACTCTTATCTGATTTACACCATCACCAATCATCATGGTGTTGTCTTACCTGACACTTATTATGTTAAATAGTGGCGTGTGTATATCGGTGTCTATTGACAGGTACACATCAGGGACGCCATATATAATGAGGACGATGATGAGGCAATTATAACGATTACACACACTTCATATTTATGATATGAGCTTGATATAAAGAGAGACGTAGATAGTTCTTCTAGCACGAAGGAGATTCATCTATTATATAAAGGGTAAAATGGGCGCAAGCATTTGTGTATGTCCACGAAAGGCTTTACCGTCACTCAAGAACATTAAACACAAAGTAAAGTGTTTTGAAAAGTTTGTGAAAGAAGAAAGTGCACTCTGATTTATAAAAATGCTTGAGCAGCCTCAATTCCCTCGTAGAGGTGTCTTAGGCAAAGAGAAGATAAAGCTTGGGAAGGAGGTTCTAGGACGGAACAGAATTATATCTCAACCTGACAGCAATAAAGTTACTGTTGAACTAATTGTCGAAGATGTATCCTCGATTCGTATTGGAAAACAAAAAAAAAAAAAAAGAAAAAAAAGAAAGAAAAAAAAGAAAAAAAAAAGGAAAAAAAAGAAGAAAAGGAAAAAAGAAAAGAAAAAAAGGAAGATTTCATACAAGTTCAAAACATCAACAGACTTTGGATTTTAAAATATTTTGTTTAATGCAAGCAGATTTAGAAACTAGTTTTCCTGCTTAAAAAATGTCCAAAATCTTGACTTAAAAAAAAATCAAACTGCTGCTCTTTCTTGAATTACATAAACAATAAGAAGAGCCGTTTTCTTAAATAAATTTCCTCTCCAATTTACACCATCACCAATCATCACGCTGTTGTCTCACCTGACACTCATTAACTCTTATCCTTGAGCGGCCTTCGGGCCTTGATAAGCAGTCACTCTAAAGCATTAAAAAGACCGTTGTGGATGCTAAGTACAAGTATGCTTACCTCATTGAAAAGTTACTAGGGCATGTAAGAGTATCAACATTAATGATATGCATTGTTATGTTGGAGCCGCTTTGAACGAAATGCCATTTCAGATGTAGCTTTGCTGTAGATCAATAAAAATGGCGACGAAATACGAAACAAATAAAAATCAAATTCAAATACTAACCTTGTACGACCATAAAGTCTAAAGAGTCCAAATAGAGAAGATCAAACATCCTGTTTGCTTAAAGGCGAATGCACTTTGTAATTGAGTCACATTATTCTTAAGGCAGTTGGCAGAGTTGAAAACTTGCAATCCACCCCCTCTCAGTCTTAACCCAAGAAAAAAAAAAAAATTACACAAAATCCTGCTGGCAAATCCACAAAAAAAAGTCACTGCTTTCTTTATATATAATCAAATTGTAATAGTAATTTGATGCGTCAGATTTTTTTTTTTTAATCTTAAGTTGGAATTGCAGATAAGAAACGAAGAAAAAAAGGGGACGGCAAAAGTTTAATTTTCTGGGGTTTGCCCAGAGTTCACGCTAACGTGATTAGAGATGAGTATTGGCTGAAGAGATTCATTGCACTACTGTTTTCATCTTGAGTGTCGTTTTAACAACGTTTCGGTCAGTGTAACCTTCGACTTTCTCCAGGTGTATCTTGTTGAACTCGGGAATATTTCTGTTCAACTCAGGAATTTGGACGGAATTTCGAATAGAACCCTTTATTTACTCTACATGGGTAGCATTTTTTTATTTTTACAAGGTGGTCACCACATATCAAGGCCCGGAAGCCACTTAGGTATAAGGGTTATTGTAAGTATAGTACGTTAGTGTGGAGATTTAATAAAGTGTCTACTTAAGGGGGCGGTTCATCAGGAATTTATTTATGTTGGACTTGAAGACATCTAGGTTGTAGTTAGGTGGGAAGCAAGCAGACGGAACAGAGTTCCACAGGCGTGCAGTTCTAAGAAAGAAGCTTTGTTCATGGAATCAACGTTTTGATTTAGGCAAAGATAAAGAGTGGGGAAAGTTTTTGACAGTGGATTTAGCTAGACGGGTGTTTTTCGTAAAAGATTGGCGAGGGGGGACCAGAGATTGGAGTTCTGACAAGCACCTGCCATTGGAAATAACGATAAAACAAGGACAGGCCCGCAACGTCTCTTCTGTGGGAGAGAGGTTGCAGGGTAGAGAAAAGGGCATCCCCCACTGAACCACAAACTCTATTTTATACTGTGTCAAGGCAGGATAGGCTGTTTTTAGCAGCTCCTGCCCAGATATGGCAGCAATATTCCATCTTTGGACATACTTGGCTTTTATATAGATAGAGAATTGCATCAGTAGTGAGATATCTTCTGGAGCGGTAGAAGGATCTGACCATCTTTCCAGCGACCTTGGCAACAGACTTGATGTACGTGTTCCATTTCAGATCAGGAGTGAAGGTCAATCCCAGAAGCTTGTTAAAATATGGGGCTTCTCCTAGACGAGAGCTATTCATTTCAATTGATGTCAGATGGGGATCAGAGTGTTGATGATGTAGAGATAGGAGTTTGGTTTTGGATGCATTAAAGGTAACTAGCCACGTCTTCCCCCACTGAACCACTCGAGAGGAGAGAGAATCAGAGAGAGCTTTGTCATTTACAGCCTTTGATGTGTTGCCGTAGATGGTCGTGTCATCAGCATAGATGTCAACGAATGATTTAAGTATGTGTTTAGGGAGATCATTGATGTAGATCAGGAAGAGAGTTGGACCCAGGATGGACCCCTGAGGGACTCCAACATTAATACTGTGGGCCTCCGATTTTTGTCCATCAACCACTACTCTTATGAGCCTATCAAAGAGAAATGATAATGATAGAGAGAATATTTCCAGTTATACCATAGCTGGAAATCTTGTGAAGTAGGCCTTTATGCCATACCTTATCGAAGGCCTTTGATATGTCAAGAGCAATTGCCTTAGAAAGGAAGCCTTTGTCAAGAGATTCACTAATCCTATGAGATATAACTGTTAGCACATCTGTGGTAGATCTTGCAGAATAGAAACCATATTGCGTGTCACTAAGAAGTTTATTTCTGCTGAGGTGGTTGACTATTTCTCTATTTAATATGGATTCCAGCAACTTACTCATAACACACAGGAGACTTATTGGTCTGTATTGAGAGGGAGATGACTTATCACCTAAATTCTTAAATACAGGACATACTGACAAGGTTTTCCAGGGTGTTGGAAAGCACTTTTCCTTAAGGTAATGCTTAAACAGTTTTGTAAGTATGGGAGCAAGTTTTGGTTGAAGCTTTTTTAACACTATAATTGGGATACTGTCAGGGCCAGTTGCTTTACTGGAATCAAGGTGCTTGATTAGCTTGGCGACCTCGTGCACAGATATTTGTATGTTACCTAGCGTGCTCTGTGTTATAGGAGGAAATATGGGGAGTTGATGGCCTTCATCGCATAGGGTAGAATTAGCTGCAAAGTTCTTGACAAATAGTTTGGCCTTGTCTGAAGCTGACGAGATGACCTCTGGTCCGTTGATAATGGTTGGGATAGAATGCACACTTCTGTTCAGGATCCTATTTGTTATTTGCCAAAACTGGTGAGAACCAAGCCGCTGATCAGCTACCTTGGATTTAACAGACTGGGCATATAACTCTCTTGCATTTTTTATTACTCTTTTACAGTGGTTGCTGGCGTTCCTGAAAGCAGCTTTAGTCTCAGTGCATCTATTACGTTGGTAGCTATGGAAAAAGTGATTTCTGTGTGCGATGGCAGCAGCACATTCTGGGGAGAACCATGGCTGGCTGGTAGGTTTTTGTTGGAATTTTTTAGAAAACGGTCTAGGAAGGTTGCATATAGACCTGTAGTATCGGGCACACGGGTGGGTTCACGAACAATCTGAGTGAGGTCATAAGCAATGGCAAAATCATGACAGAACCTCCCCTCATCGTCCGTTTTATTTGAGTGGGTCAGCCATTCCACGCTGAAGTCACCACAGATGTGGATGTTAGCCAAGGGATGTGCAGACAGAATGTGGTCTATTTTCTCAGATATGCTTTTAAAGATAGTAACTCCACTGTTGTGGGGCCGATAGAGGGCAAATATAAACGCAGTGGTGTAAGCAAGTGCAATGAGCTTGTTCCGTCAGCCATGAAAGTGATGACAGAGGTTATTTTCTTAGAGTCTCACATTGTCAATATCTGCAACAGAGAGATGAAAGTTTCAGGTCATGAATGCATGAATTCAGTCATCATAACGATGCAATCTGCAATCACTTCTGATTCATTCGGGTGGAATAAAAAAATATGAGGCATTACTTTTGGGACGTGCCTTGTACAATTTTTTTTAAAACTGTTTTGTTCGGAAATTAATTTTATCTGTCAAGGGACGGGTATTCTTCTAGTGTATAAGCTTTAAATATCATTTATTTGTAAAACAAACAGGACTAGCTTAAATATGCTGTTTTAATTTATCCAGATTTCGTATATATTATTATAGGGTCAATTCTCTATCGTTTATTACATATGAGATTGTACCTAATATATAGTCAGGATTTCAAAAGTACACAAACAGACAAAAAAAGATTAGGACTTGGATGCTATCAGCTAGAATCGAAACTGAAATCGAAAGCAAAAATTGTAGCGTTCCTGCCCGAGACTTTGCCGCATGGCCATGATCAGTTGGATATGAAATAGCTAAAAATAAGCTAACAATAATGTACAAATGTGTGTGTGTGTGTATATATATATATATATATATATATAGGAGAACCATATAAATGGAAAATAAAGTCACAAAACTATATATTGGTAAATACAGATTGGTTCATTTATTCAATAAGGAAATAATGGAATACAAGCAAAATTTGGCAGATGGCGGATAGAAGGGACTCTTTATGCCAAGGCATTTCGAAGCCTAATGCTTCTCATCAGAAGAGTAGAGAAGATGCTAGGTAACACACACACATATATATATATTTTCATCTCTGAGCACTCAACGCGTACTCGCTTCTGGAATGGTGTGAGCAACCTGGAAGTCCATCTGGCAGACACCTTATGCAAATAGTAATGCGCCGATCTTCCAAAATGGCAGTCTCAACTTGACGGACAGACGCCTCATCAATGGCAGAAGGGCGGCAACCAGGTCTGGGAGCTGTTTCCACAGACTTCCGGCCATGTTTGAATTCACGATGCCAGTGTTTTACAAGGTCATATGATGGGGCATTATCACCATAAGTTTCTTTCATTTCATCAAAAGTCTTCTGTGGTGTGCGTCCTTTCAAATACAAAAACCGGATCACTGCTCGACATTCAACAGGCTCCATTTCACACCTGACTCAGTTCAAACACCTGTAAAACAGAAACCACAATTAGTTCAGAGCTGTACTTTGCCACATAACCTGTAGAGATATAAATCATTGCACATGCAAAATTTCAGCTAGATCAGACAACTGGAAGTGGGTCAGGGGCATTACTTATTGTACGCCCCTCGTATGTATGTATGTATGTATTTGGACAATGTCAAAACATTGCTAATTCACTGCCCACATAGCAGCAGCCGTATAGGGCAACAGTTAGAAGCTCTGACTGTCGTTTGGGGCAATCAGGTTTCAATCCTGGCTTGAGATAGTTGCTTGTCTAGTCGCACTGATGCGCTGCGCTGTGTAACAGCGAAACAGTACTGTATCTGGATGACTGTATATGTATATATGTATGTATTATATATATGTATGTCAGGTCAGGTCATGTCATATGCTACTGGTACCATGTAACCGAGTACTATCTGCCTCATGGTCAGGTCACCGGCGACTAAACTGGTTCCCTGACCAGAGTTGTTTGGTGAGGAGGGTAGCTAGTCTCCCTGAAGGAATAAAAACAAGACCTTTCAAAGGGCAAATGAACCCTTTTTCGGGGTCAACGGCCAACTAGCACCGTGTGTTTGTGTGTATGTACGTGTGTGTTGGAGTGGAGAGGGCTCCCTTAAGCCATGGTGAAGGTAACCTTTCTAGGAGAAGCAAATCTCTGATTTAAAAAAACCATAAAGCGGGAGACCAGTACCCGCATTAAGCTGATCTGCAGTTTAACTTGTTGCTGGCTATCTTGCTCTTGCTGGATCGCAACATTTTGAAATGAGAGAGAGACTTAGCTGTCATACAAAGCTAAGACTCTGTAACATCATCTTTGTATAGATACTCCCTCAGGCATTTGTCTATTAAAATGGTCCTGTGGCGATGGAAGTCATTTTTGGACTCATGGACTTTAAGTGTCTGAGGGAGTGGCACTCGCCTGACAAGACGTTGCAATCATCATTATATATATGTATGTATGATTTTATATATATATACATGTATATGTGTGTATATATATATGTACAGAAGACCAGTTTAAGTCGACTTACGTTTGGCAAATTCTAATTTATTTAAATTTTTACCCCTTTTTTGACCCTTTAGTAACTATTTTAAGCTTAACCTTAGTAAAGACTCGTAATAAAAAGTGGTCCACAAAAAGTGCAATCATTTGAGCCACCTCACACCGCTCTGTGATCTCCTATCTCAGAGGAGATGCAATTTGAAAAAAAAATGGAGACAAACAAACAGACAGACATAGTTTTAGAAATGGTATTAGTAGTTTATAACCGACGGAAAACTAAGATCCAAACATAGAATCACGAATATGTGATTGGATTTATGAAAATGAATGGTTCCTTGAAGCGAAGCCATAATTTAATTGGTTTACGAGATCTCTTGGGCAAGAAATTCAAACTAAAGTAAATATATCATTCTAATTGGAAGACTTATTTCAGTCTTGTGTCTGTGCGGGAGCCAGAGCTTTTGCTAATAAGACTGTCTGCGTAGATGCCTCAATAGAATTAGTGTTAAGTGGTAGAAATCACATTAAGACAGGAAGAAGGTAGTACAGATTGAACACCGCTTTGAGACCCGTTCAAATGTTGCTGATTGGAATTTATTTTGGCTTCATCTATAATTAAAATAGCGGTTAATTGAACGATTAGATCATAATGAGTCTCGAATGACTGTGTCCGTCGATGAAGCACAATTAGACGTTTACAGGACAAGTGAACGTGATGGAACAGTGACAAACAAAGATGATAAATGCGTCTTTGAGAAAACCATATCTCGTATAAATTATCGGTTATCTACATTATTTAAACGTTCGGGTTGAACAACTAGACTTGTTAATAGGAGTTGACATGTTTGCAAACACAAATATTAACTAAACTAAACTTTTCATACGGTTAAGAACGGGCCTAAAGTTATTGCCGTTGACTTTAAAACAAGTGTTTTATGCCAAACTGATGATGGAATATGGTGAGTTTTGTGGTCATTTTTGCATTAAATACTAATCTCTATTAATTGGTAACTATGAATTGAACAGATATCATCACACTTAGTTCATCATAACAAACGTACATACAAAATTTTAGCTAGATCGGCTCAGCAGTTTTCATGAAAACATAAGTAGTAAATGTGGCATTGTGATGACGAATGCAGCGGACGGACACCATAATACTAAGTTCGCTGCACCTTATCGTTGCAAAGACTGACACAAAATTTCAGCCAGATCGGTCCAGTAGTTTTTGAGAAAACGTCTAGTGTAAATGTGGTATTGTAGTTACTAATCTCTTTTAATCTCCATTAATTCTTAACTGTGAATCAAATAGATACCATAATACATAGCTCGCTGTACCTTATCATAACAAAGGTCTATATAAAATTCCAAACAGATCAGCTAAGTAGTTTCTAAGTAAAATGGACAGACAGACTAAGAGAAATATAATATTCAGATAAATTTAGCTTTATGTTTTAAACAGGATTTATTTTCAATAAAGCTCACAAGATCAAAATGTTAGCCTTGCCTAGAAGTAAGCTGGAATTTGTGAGAAGGGAAGTCGATAAAAAATAAGGTGAATGTGACGTTCAGCATAAGATATTGACGGTTGCAAATTTCTAAGCCTTAGTGGAAGCTATGATAAGACAAGTCGTGTTTTTTAAGATGGAATAACATAGCAAACAGTAATTAAGTCATGTGTTTAAAATAAGTAATTTAAGATAATAAATCTCATCTGTTTGTATGTATGTATGTATGTATGTATGTATGTATGTATGTCTGCCTAAAACTTTTGACTGAGGCGACGGATTTTCACGAGATCAGTATCGTTTTGAAACTCGACCCTTCAGACGACAGATACCTAAAAATTGTCTGAAAACATTAATTCCTTCACCCTCAACTGGGCACATTGCTACAGGAAAGGGTCGTTTTTTCGCCGATATTTTCGAAAGTCATCACCTATTTTCGATTGTCTAGCCTTAATTTAAACCTCCGCCGCTTCCGGTTTGATGATGGACGCAACAGCAAAGACGTAGATGTCACGTTTTTTTTTTTTTTTTCGCGTTCCTTTCCTCCTTCACAGTATGGGTTTGAGCCTGCCAGCCTACTACCACTTTTTTTTTTTTTTGATCAACCTCCAAACACACGAGCAATGCCAGGCACACAGGATAGTTCAAGATAATTAGAAATTATCTTGAACGCATGCCCTAGAATTAAAAACAAAAAAAAAAGATTCCAAAGACTCATGTTTTTATGTTTTAAACACAAAAACTTGTTATAAATGGAGTTTGATTTATTTTATGCAAAAAAAATAAAGATCCTCAACGGACACAGTAATATGTCATTTTTTGGGCGATTCAGAAGCATAGGCGACCCTAAGTGCGATCGGACCGATGTTAGGTAAAAACCTAGTCTCAAGGTGAAAATATTCCGATTATGAAACCGGATTTCCTGTTTTACTTTTCTGAATTTTTTGAGATGAGGATTGATTATTCATATTATTTGGATTCATCGGACTACTGTTCTCATCTTGAGTGTGATTTTCACAACATTTCGGTCAATCTAACCTCCGACCTTCTTCAGGTGTATCTTGTTGAACTCAGAAATGTTTCCGTCACACTCGGGAATTTGGACGGAATTTCGAGCGGAACACTTTATTTACTTCATGGAGGTAGCATGCTCTTGTTCCATCAGCCATAACTGGATAGAGGTCCTAAGTAATTCGCAAACATATTTTTCGGTCATCCACACTGAGGATTGAACCTTCAACCTTCACAAGAATATCACTTTTACAATTGATTTTTCCAAGTACTCTAACCACTGTGCCACAGGTCCTTGCGGAAGTAAATAAAGGGTTCTGCTCGAAATTCCGTCCAAATACCTAAGTCCGATGGCAACATTCCCGTGTTTGACAAGATACATCTAAAGAAGGTCGGAGGTTACATCGACCAAAACGTTGTGAAAATCACACTTGAACTTCTGCATGTCAGGGAAAGAGGGGCCCAGGAGTGTATTGTAAAGTTTAACAGCTCGAGGGAAGAAACTATTTGAATATAAGGCTTGCAAGACTAAAAATTAAAACATGAACTAATAGCTACTACGTTACGCATGCATATTCATAATGCCGTCGTTTAACCTTCACCTGGAAAATTTCATTTCTTTTATTTTCACACTTTTGTACCGATTTTCCCTGGTTAAAACCTAAATGTATGGGTTCGAATACCCTATATATTAAGTTTCATGTCTGTAGACCAAAAACTGACAGAGGAGTTTGGTAAGCAAAATTTTTTAAACAAATATATATACGCATGCATAAATATGTTTACTATAACTTTTTTACGTAAATATTACGCAAGTATAAATCATGAAGAATATCTGCATGAATATAATTATATGTAATAGTTAACTAAAGATGATTATTCCATAAGAAAACCGAAAAAAACTAATTGGGAATTAATTAAAATAAATGTTTAAAAGAATATACAAATTAGCTAGATATTTTGCTAGTGAATGCAATTCCACGAGCCATATATAACAAAGTTGTATTTTTTTTTAAATAAAAAGAAAAAAGTTTTAAATATGAATATCAATACACCATAAAAACACAAATTTATAGGAGTATATATATATGTGTGTGTGTGTGTGTGTGTGCGTGTGCGCGCGCCCAAGATGATAGCATTAAATACACATAGTTACTGCATTTCCTTTATAAAACATGTTATTCAAATTTCTTTCTAATATTGGCAGCAACATTTTTTAAGATAAAGCTTTCATGTCAATATCCTGCATGAAGCACCCGTTTTCCAACAATATGGTCGACAGAGATAATTATGTGCATTGTTAAAATTGGAACTTGAATTTGACGGACTTGAATGCGGTTAAGAGTTTAAAGTAAAGAGTAAGTCAGTTGGCATTTTTTCTCTCTTCGCCCTCTTAACAAAATGGGCGTAACAGGAGTTTAGAAAGGTACCAACCATTTCACACACACACACACACACACACACACACACACACACACACACACACACACACACACACACATATATATATATTTAAAATATATACATAAAAGTGTATCTCTGTGTGTGCGAAATGGTCTTTACCAAACTACTGTGTCATTGTTTTTTTTTTTTGTCTAAAACTTGAAACTTGATATACAGGGGATTCAGATATGTGAAACAAATTCGATTTGGTTTTTAGCCACTAACTATAGCTGGTAAGGGGTAAAAATTGAAAACTTGGAACTTGGCGGGCATAAGTTGACTTAAAGTGCTCCTCTATACATGCGTAAATATATAGATAAGTAGGCAAATTTTTTAACTTTTGATACACAACACTAGTGTAATTGTCTGTTGTTAGTTCAGATGGTAATGAATAACACTGGAGCACTAAATGTTTTGGTTTCGATTCTAGCCGATGATAACCAAGCCATATATATATCTATAAAAGTGAAAGTGTCTGTGTATCTGTGTGTCTGTCTGTGTGCATTTCCCTACGCAATAACTCTGTCAATTTTTAGTCTACAGATTCGAAATTTGATATACAGGGTACTGAGATTTGGGAAAATCAATGTGATCGGTTTTCAGCCAGAAATTTGAGGATTAAGGGGTTAGTTCAACGATTTTACCTTTGATAACTCTACCAAACTCCTCCGACAATTTTGGGTATAAACAATTGAAATTTTAGATATAGGTTCCTTGGACATGGATCTAACAATAACGTGATTTGAGCCCAAAACAAATGTTAAGGGGTCATAATAGAGGTCAAAATTAAAAAAAAATTGACCGCTTTTTTTTTTTTTGCTCAACATACACCTCCAAACACCCGGGCAAGGCTGGGCTAAAATGCTAGGATATATATATATATAAAACTTTTGAAACCACTACTCTATATTGGGCACAAAATAATAATCAATAGAGAATTGTCTTTATAATAATAAATACGAAATCTGTATAAATTAAATTTTGTATCTATTATTATTAGAGACCCAATTTTCTATTGATTATTATATTGTACCCAATCTATAATAATGATTTCAAAAGTTAAAGAATAACATATGTGCTATCAGCTAGAATTGAAACCAAAACATTTAGCACTCCAGTCTTAGTCGTTATCATTTGAGCTATCGACAGATGGATAGGAAAATGTTAAAAATTAAGTGACTTTAACATATAAATGTATGTGTGCAAGGTCAATTTTTTTCTTCAGTTTTGACCTCTTATTCTTATAGGCCAAAGACCAAAGCGAATTTGTTCCACTGGTCTAAATCCCTTATATATCAAGTTTCAAGTCTGTAGGTTAAATATTGAGATGGTAATTTTGGTAGAGATTGTTCGGTAAACACACACAGACAATATCACTACACACCCTGTAACTTATCCCTCGTCCCCAATAGGCAACTTAGACAATTAAAATAAAATAAAAATAGCAATAAATAGACAAACAGAATATAACTTCGACACCTCCAACGCGTATGGTCCTGATCTCATCCCTACTATACTAATTAAGAAATGCTCAGCTGAGCTAGCCCCTGTACTTTCCAAACTCTACAACAAATGCCTTGCTGAATCTTGCTTCTCTAATAACTGGAAGATGACCTATGTGGTACTAGTGTACAAGAATTCTGGTCCCAATTAGTAGCCTCTTACGTCCAAGTGGCGATATGCCTTGTCTGCTATGAAGGTGAGTAAAAAAAAAAAGAAAAACAAAAAAATAATAATAATATGAATACACTTAACTAAGCCTCCACAACAATCACCACTTCTGTTGACGATTGAGATCATCGATTGAAAGCGCTTGAGCAAATGGCCAAAATACTATTACTTGGTGACATAATATACAATCTGCCAGCTAAAACAAAAAGAATGCCCGTCAAACAGAGCAAATTATCCATAGAATAAAACAAAATGAAAACTAAGTCGTGTCCAACAAGATGCGTGGGCTTGAACCTTTTCATCTTAAATTCTATGCAATTATGCATAGGTGCCGCTACAGAGCTTATGAAGAAGAATGTGAAGTCCTACCTAACTAATATTCCTAGTGAACCAAGTGCAAAAGAGATGCAGACAATTGCACGTAAGGGAACAACGAGGATACTAAAAAGAGCTCTCGGCTGGTTTCCATAAAAAGCAGGGCAATGTTGGCAGCTGGTTTGGCTGCCCCATATCCAACGTTACAATTTTCAAAGGAAGAAAATTTAAAAACTATGAATAAATAGAACTAAAAATTAAATAGCTAAAAAATGAATAATTAATTAATGAACGCTCGTTTGTTTTTTCAAAGGAATATACAAACTAGTTAACCTTAATGTAGTCGCTCGCATATCATGACTGAATATATCAAGAAGTTCGTTTTAATAATTTTTAAATAGGAAATGTAGGATTTTAATATAAATGTTAGAACGAGAAAAAACAAAACAAAACACACACACACACACACACAACAACTTTATCTGTATACAGGTTAGGTTTTAAAAAAACCCAAAATATAATATTCTCTTTTTTTGTCCCCCCCCCTTTTTTTTACACATAAGGAGAACGTTTTATTAAAATATTTTACAAATAAAAGACAAGAGCAGCAGCAGCAGCAGCAACAACAACAAAAAAAAATTTTTTAAATAAAATAAAATAAAAATAATTAATAGTTAATACCCCACTCTTTTTCTCTTTAAATAAATTTTTCTTTATAGTACATTCGTCTGCTTAAGGAGTGCACAAGTCAAACGGAAGAAAAATAGTATAGACGCGAATTCGTCACTTTCAAACTCGCTTATTTCATGAGATCTTGAAAGCCTAATTGATCCAAAGATATTCTTTCTCGTCCAGACGATTTTGTAACCTTTAAAAAAATTGCACCACCAATTACCGGTGTCCATATAAATAATTTTGACATGGAGCCATCACTCAAGGCTTGAACGAATGGTAATTCTTTGTTATTAAGAAATAAAATAAACATGTCTAATAACTTTTTCCCACCTATTTATAAAGATTCTCATGCACACATAGAAATTGATGCATTTTTTTTTTTTAAATTTTTGTGTGCGTGTCTGCCAGTAAGAGTGGGCGGATAATGATGGATTTCCTGCAGTGCGAGAAGTTGAGGGATGATGGTTCCAAAGAAAGGTTCTGGCGTGGGTGTGTTTGGGTGAGGTGGGCAGCAAGATGATGAGAGAGATGATGGCACTGTCGAAGGAGAAGTGTGAAATGTCAACAAGTTTTTTTTTTTTCCAGACGATCAGTCAAGTTGAAAATAATCTTGGCGCAATAATAATAACAGTCACAATTGGAATAACTGAATATGATGGGCAGTCGTTGGGATAGAGAATATGAGTCGGGGTGGAGTGTAGCTGTGGGTCACAGCGTGTACCAATCTGGAAAAGGTTGGGTGATGGAAGGTTGCTTTTATAGACACTTGTTTAAGCCGAAATGATGGAAGCAATTACACTAGTTGTGTGTGTGTGTGTGTGTGTGTGTGTGTGTGTGTGTGTGTGTGTGTGTGTGTGCGTGAGAGAGAGAGAGAGAGAGTCTGTTGAGTGCAGGCGAATATGGAAAACAGGATAAGTAAAAGTAGATGGAGAACGAGGAGAAAAAAAGAAACAAGAAAAGAGAAGCCGAAGAAGGAAGAGAGAGAAGGAGAAGAGAGAAAAGATGAAGAAGAGGGGGCAGAGGAGGGAGATAAGAAGTAATATATATATATATATATATATATATATATATATATATATATATATATATATATATAAGATGAAGAGAAGAAGGAGGAGGAGGAATAAGAAATTAAAACAAAAGAATGAGAAGACAACGAAAACGAGGATGAAGATGACGAATAGGAAAGAGAAGACGAGAAGAAAATAAAATGGAAGACAAAGAAGAGTTTGAGAGGTCATGCCAATAAGGACACTTGGACAAGCCAGGGATATTGAAATATTAGTATAGGGTTGTGTTCAAAGGATATTAGATTCAGTTGTAATTAGAAAAAGGGAAAATTCACTTAAAAATTCTCGAGGCGATGTCTATTAATTTGCGTCGGCCGTCTCTATTTAAGCAGAAAGAACTTTGGAACTGATGGGTGTTCGATGAGATTGTCTCTTTTTCTCCTTTCCCCAATACTCGTGTTTTTTTTTTATTTTTTTTATCTTTGTCTTCTCTAGCTAATAATTTATGATCTTTTGACCACATTTTTAAGCGATGTTGCCCTCCCCGTTTCCGACGTTTATTTTGAAAAGTGTCAGTCGAAAGATGTCTTAATAGATTTTTTTTCTTCTACCCCACACCTTATTTACCCCCTTTTGTCTAGTTTGTGAGAGTTTTTTTTTTGTTTGTTTTTGTCAAAGCATTGAATTAGATTTAAGGAGAAAAAAATATTTTTTGTATTTTAGTTTCCGTTCCTTTTCACGCTGTTTCTTCTTTAATAATGCATGTTGAAACTATCACAAAAAATACTTCAACAATTAATGATAATGATACAGTATTATTCAAATCCTACACTTGGGAGAGGTACTAGTCTAGCGGCACCGATGAATTGTGATACAACGAATCTGTACTGTATGTCAATGACTATATATATATATATATATATATATATATATATATATATATATATATATATATATATATATATAAGTGGAATTTCGCTTTCGGAAATAAGCGTTGGTTGCCTGAAGAGGTCTTTACTTACTAAATACTAGAAGACCGAAACATGCTCAAGACTGTGTAGCAACAAATTACTGCTTATGTAAAGACAAATTGAATATATATATATATATATATATATATATACATATATATATATATATATATAATAAAATATATAAAATATAAGAGAGAGAGAGAGAGAGAGAGAGAGAGAGAGAGAGAGAGAGAGAGTAAAATATAAATCTGTATAGAACGTAAATAAAGATGGCCGAGAGAGAGAGGGGGGGTAGAGAGAAGAGATGGAGAAACATAAAAATAGAGAGACTTCTCTGAATATTTAAGCTCCAAGAAAAGAAAGGATGGACCATAATCCCATCCAATGGAATCCAAATCCTTGTAACCCAATTTCATGCCTTTCTGTTCATCCAATCACGACTGATTGTTCGGGAGAACAATATTTTCACCGGCGGCCATTTTGAATGCGTATGATTTGAATTCCACCCGTTCTCATTCCTGTAATACCGCCACTAAGAAAGCTGCCATCATTGCTGACAACAAAAGCATCGCCATCCCCTCATCTTCCTCTTTTCTACCTCCCCTCACTTGTAAATGTCATTCCTGATGTGACAAGTGACAGTGACCAATCAGTGGACGAGCGTCCAAAGTTCACTGGCTTGTCTCTGGATCTGTACGTCTTGTTCTCTGGCAAATTCTACCGCTTCAGTCACAGGAAGCTAGCGTACGGTAGAATGAAATAGATTCTTTGGCTAACGAAGATGCTAAAAAAAAAAAGAAAGAAAGAAAGAAAAGAGAAAAAAAGGAAAATGCAAGGATAAAAAGAAAGAAAAAACAAGAGCCTAATATGTCGTAAGATGGAGTACAGTTGCCACATCTGAGGAGGAGTTGTTAAGAGTTCAAAACCATCTTCGAAATGTAGTCGGCAAGGACCTCTTCGCCTCCCTACCTCCTCTTTCCCACAGAAGAGACGTTGCAAGCTTACCTCTGTTCTATCGTAATTTTCATGGCAGGTGCTCGACTAAGCATTCAATCTATGGTCGCCTCCCCTGTAAAACATCTGTAACAAATACTCATCTAGCTCGTCAACAATTTCCCACACTCTTTGCCTAAAATTAAACGAAAATTCCATGAGCAAAGTTTTTTTCCTATAACTGTCCGTCTATGGAACACAATACCGTGAGGCTGCTTCCCAACTGACTATAACATGGTCGTTTTCAAATCTAATGTAAATAAATTCTTGTTGGGTCGTCGTCTTAAATAATTAAACTCCACCTAAGTTTCACTGTTACTGATTAGTACGGGTTATCTTACTTTTTACATGACACCCATTAATCCTTATCCTCAAATGACCTTTGTGTCTTGATAACCGGTGACCTCCCCTCTCCCAAGTAAAGAAAAACAGAAGAATAAAAAGTAAAATAAAAAAGGAAAGAAAGAAAGAAAAAAATAAGAGCGGAGAAAGAAATGTCTGAGTTTGATCAGGTATTCCATTAGTTGTTTATGTTTTTCCTCTTCAACTATCTACTCGACACAACAAAACAATTATTCCACCGATCATTTACACTATTAATATAATATGATTTACGGATTAATGGAGACGGCAGACTAGGTTCGATAGAGGGTGAGGAGAGAATGCAGATAATATGGTAAAAAAGAAGGCAGACAATATGGTTCAGATGAGGAGAGATAGAAGGCTGTATCGACCCGAGTGGGGTTTGCAAACAGCATGGTCCAGAGAAGGAGAAAAAAGGCAGTATTGTTCAGAGATGAAAAGGCAAAGCAGATAGTATGATCCAGAGAGGACAAAAGACAGCAAATACAGGGTGACCCACTTAAAAGTAGCCCGATCTCTCTAATCTTTTTCTTAATAATAAACTGACACCACAAGACAAAATGCAATTCTTTTTCCAACAAGATGGCGCTACATGCCACACATCTCACAGATCACTGACATGAGTTCATGAGATGTCTACGGAAAAGAGAACAATAAGCAAAGGGTTATGGCTACCACGTTACCTGGACTTGTCATCATGTGATTTTTATCTCTGGGGGATTTTAAAACAAAAAGTTTAAGCAAATAATCCTCACAATCTAGACCAACTAAAAAAGAACATTACAAACGCTATCAGGAGAATCACCAGAGAAGATCTACAGGCAGTATCTGCAAACGTTATTAAACGTGCCCAGAAATGTATGAATGTTAACGGAGAGCATTTTCAGCATCTTTTTTATAACACTACAAGTAATTTAAACAATACTATAGCTAATTTAAACAATAAAAGAATGTTCCTCCTCTCTACTACATTTTCTGGGCTACTTTTAAGTGGGACACCCTGTAGTATAGTCCAGAAATGAAGGAAGAAGGCATAAAATATGGTCCAGAGAAGAAAAAGAATAAACAGCATAGCTCAGAGGAGACGGGAGAAAGAGAAAATATAATCCAGAGTATGACCCATCGAAGATAGTAGAGATAAATGAGTATTTCTCATAGAAGAGCAGAGAGGTAAGTATGACCAATATGTAAGAAGTTAGATAGTATGACATATGAGATAGGGAAGACACTATAATCCAGCAAAAAAAGTTAATTTATCCTGTTCACTTGTGTGACATTTATTAGTTTTCTTTAGTGACACATTTTTGATTCGAGCTGTCATCATTGGCTAGTGTCTGATTGGACTAGATCACAACAAATGGCTCAGAAATATTATGCACATTGTATTAGCAGATTGATAGAGTCTCCTGCTTGCAAGTCTACTTAGGACCGCATTTTGGATACAGCAATCAGCATTGCCAAAATGGTTATTCAGCTGAGTACAGTAAGGATAAGGTGAATGTTGTCAACATCCATAAGTGAATGTGGTTCAATAAATCAACTTTCAATTAAAGTGAAATTAGCAAGATTTCATGAATAAGTGGAGTGTCAGATTTGAAGTCACTTCCAGCAACAAAAAATAGACACACTATTTTATCATCTCAAATATTGTTTGTGATTACAACCATATGTCATTTATTAAATCAAAACCCTTGCTGCCATGGTGAGCGACCATGTAAACGACTGTTTGCATATAGATTCAATATTTATTATCTTTATAGAATCAGTTTGTTTTTTTTTTACATGAGAGGGTCACGTGAAGGTTGCCAACATCCATGAGTGAAAGTGGTGTTATGCAACCGTCTGGATTCGAACTTGGTACCTGAAGCTCATCAGTCAGCATCTTAATCCACTTCACAATCGTCGCCACCTTTCTATCTCTGACCATCATGAATATAATTTCATATTCATGATGACAATGATAAGACGATTCGCTTTACCATTTGCAAAAGAAAAAAAAAGAAAAAAAAGAAAAGAACTTCTTGCAACAAACACTATCATGATTGTATATATCGCAGCTTTTTCTCTGGTTTACCTCTATTGCATTTACTTACAGTAAATCAATTCCTTGGTCCGCCCTGCTGTGTTCGGTAGACATTAAATTCCTTTTTTTTCCTTCCTTCTTTTACAAATTCAATACAGATTCCTTAAAATATTCGTATTGATTAGATTCATATGAAAAAAACATCTGCTTTAAATTCTATATCGCGAAACACCTTTTTCGTTTTTTTTTTTTCATTTTTTTTTTATTATTATTTTGTTTAATTCTGATACGCAAATCTATTTAGACATGTGCCACCGCCTTTTTAGTCACAACGTTTTGGGCTACCATATATATATGTATTTTTTCTTTATTTTCTAGTTGTTTATAATAATCATCTGTGAATATATTATAAGACATTGCCCTACAAGCATACATACAGGAAAATCAAAATTTTATAGTTACGGGTGCTCTAAATAGCCTATATCGTTCCCAGTCCCTCCTGAACACTAACCCAGTCTAATAACCATCCCTATAACTATTTATTTATGAAAATCAAATGTATATAGTCATGGATAATCAAATAGCCTATATTTTTCTCCGTCTATTCTGTACACTAACCCAGTCTAATAACCATCTCTATAATTATTTATTTATGAAAATCAAATTTATATAATTATGGATACTCCAAATAGTCTATAGTTTTATCCATCCATTCTAAATGCTAACCCATTTTAATAATATCAAATAAGCAGTTACAATATACAAGCATGAAATAAATAAATAGACACTCTTATTTGTAATTAATAACAAAGATTGCTGTCAAAAGGTGCTGATCGACCTAGACGAGACGATATTGATTACCTTCCTTCGCTGATGAATTGGACAATCACTCAATTACCAATGGAAAGTGGAATCCCGAGGTTTGTAACGATTTGACAGTGATTATAACCACATGTAGAAAACCTATAACATGGCTCGTCTAAAACTGAGAATTTGAATACTTATATAATGATTTATAATAGATATATTGTTCTCTGAATCACAACAAATGTCAATTAGTATAAAATATCGATAATTCAAACTTTTACTGCTGTTTTGTAAAGCTCAAAGTGCTGGCTGTCAAAGAAGAAAGCAGAAAATTTAAACATTTATGAAAATGTAATGACAGTAGACCTCCAGAGCACCACTGGTCCTTACACGGTAGAGACCAGCTCTGCGGCCCAGGCATCAAAGTTCAAAGTGTAGTATCTGTTCTGGCAGATGCTGCAAGCAAAGACTATGCAAGCAAAGACCATGCAAGCAAAGACCATTGCCCTTGTGACAATCAGTTTCTGGTCCATGTATTGGCAACCCTATATATCAGGAGGCGTCACTATTCGCCCCCCACCTTCCTTCGAGGGAGCTGGTCCTCTCTCCCCTTCCCTCTCTCGCCACATTAAAAAAACGGCCTTGTGCCTAATTTTCTCAGTGGGGAAGCAAATAAATACAAGATCTTGTCGTGCGGAGTGAAATAAAAAATAAATAAATAAAAAGGTTGAAAGTATATTGGAGCTGACTGCACCTTGAAAGAGTAATTTTGCAATTGCAGAAGCGAGAAAGGATAAGATATATGGTGATTTATTGCCAGGAAAAATGATGGAATGTAGAATGTTATACTTTAGCTGTGGGAGTGCGAGGATATATTGAGCGAAAGCTAATTGACATACGATGAAATCGTTTTTCTGCACGAGCAGAGAAGTAAAAAGGTTTTATGACGGACGTACAAGAAGTAGCAGAGAAAGCCTCATACTGGATCTGGTTAAAAAATAAACGATGAGTGTTGTACAGAAAAAAAAGTTATCTTAGTATTAATATGGCATCCAGAAGGAGAATCCACTTCAGAGGAATAAGGGTCGAAAATGTGAAATAAACTGCCCTAATAAAGGGAACAGTTCAATATTACTGAGAAGAGGAGGATGATGTCTGAATAACATGGCAAAGTATATTTATCTCCCTACTACTGCAATAAGATGTGACACAAGATCGGGAAATCATCATCTGAAAAAGCTCTGACTACGGCAAGGTATAACGTTTGTAATGTTTTAGTTTATATATATATATATATATATATATATATATATATATATATATATATATATATATATATATATATATAAAAACAGATAAGGGTTATAGTTTCTGTTTATTATTGTATAATTACAATGATGGGAGGTGACAGTGATGAAATGGATACAGACTTATGAGCTGAATGTGCCAAGTTCGAATCCAGTCAGTTCTGTAGTACCATTTTCATTTATGGATGTTAGCAACCTTCACGTGACGCCGTCTGTAAATACCTAATTCTAGAAAAAATTGTGGAAACCAATGCAAAAAAAAAAGAAAGGAATCAAGACAATTAAAAAATGTTGTATCATGCCGATTCATACGTAATTACACACGTTTAGCAGTGCAACCTATGCACTTTGAATATTGTGTTAAAATTTTTTTTGGGGGGGGGGCTGTAAATGCACTTTCTCTAATACTCTCATAAATAGTATAAATTTATCCCCCCGCCCCAGCTATGAATGAAATAGTAGGGTAGACTAGACTTTCATATTTTGGTAGGGCAACCAGTACTTATTTACTTACCTCCACAACAAGTTCGACCCAGGGTAAGTTTTAATGTGGAGAAAATCCAGCTCTCTTAAATTTTGGATTAGAGAAAAGTAAAAACTGCCACGGTATAGAAAGATATCTCCTTCGTTGACTGAAAACAGGACAAAAGAAGTATAGTATCAGAACAAATACTACACTTTAATCTCAGTCAAAAAACCGAAAAAGAAAGAAAAACTCTGAAATAACTCCTCAGCTTATTCCAGCAGTGCTTTCACTCATCTTAGATTTCTCTTTGCTATTGAATACTTCAAGACCTCCGCATTGTGCAGATACTCTGTCAGAGGGTATCCATTGTCTCTTCTGAGAAAGCCATGAGTTTTCATTTGTCAAATTGCTAATGTTCCGACCAGATGAGAATACCAGTTGAAATACGTCTTTGTGTACTAATAACAATTCCACGTTCTAAAAATAATGAAACGACTGTAATAATTACAACCATGATGAGGATAACTGTTGGAATAATAAATTATATAATTTTACTACAGAATATCTGTAAAGTGTAGAACATGTAAGAGAAGAGGTGAAAAAGAGAGTAGTTGGGATTTTTTTGTCACCAACTACAGCAAGATGTGGCACAAAGCAGGAAGTGGGGGGGGCAGCCTCCCCAAGAGGGCACTCATGTCAAATGCAAAAGTTACTGAGAAGGAACAACACTGCACATCAGGCGATTGGCAATTAACCAACCTCCGTCTCAAAAGAAGGAAGTAACGCCTAGAACCTAGACAGCCTATACTTCATTCAGACAAAGAAGGGCCTGATGGTTCAAGTAAACTCCTAGGTTATCAGAATGATCCCAAAGCTGATGATACCATACTCATTGGTAGACATGTGAGACAAACAAATTGTAACATAGCGTGGATGTGCGGATGTAAATGCATAAGAAGTGACGTCACTAGTGGAGAGGGGAAGAACTATAAAAAAAAGAAGAAAGACAAAGATTTCGACAGGCACGAGATGATGTTTGAGATTTTGAGAGAGATGAGATAACGTTTGAAATCTCACGAGAGACGTGGAGAACATTCTAGATCATGCGGCTGATGTCATGGCTGTACCAAGGAGGAAATAAGTTGTTGTACAAAGCAACAAACGAGTTGGAGTTATTTCCTGTTCTTTGTCTTCGTCTTCTTTATGGCTGGAACTGCACATGTATGTTGGTCTGTAGACAACATTATAAAATGAGCACATATTCAAAGCGATGCCTGAAATCTTAGAAAATGACCTCCAGCCTGTAGTGAAATGGGGACGTAAGTAGTAACATTTAAAAATGCTTTCCTTCAACAATTCCAAAGAATCTTTCCAGCCACCGATTGCCATGGATAACAACACTAACTGAAAGCTCATCATTTAAAACTCTTCACTCTAACATTCGCAGATAACAAGAATTGGAACAAATACAGGGTGACCCCAAAAAAAAACAAAAGCTAAATGGAGGCCATCTAGAACATATGCTGTAGAACGAAGAAAAAAAGACCAAAGACCCTAGTGTTTTGATGTGATGTTTTAAATATAATAAACTAGTTATGACCAAAGTTTTATTCCATTTGGACAAAACACTAAGAAACGGGGCCTAATTAGAGTTGGGTCCCGTTTTTTTGGGGGGGGCACCCTGTACATAGAAGACATTACTAAGACTACTGCAAAGAAAGTGGGATCTCTTTACCATGCTAGAAAATCACTCACCCCTGACAGAATCCTATATCTCTACAAGGCCACCATTCATGCATGGTGTTTAGTTGCCACATATGGGCTGGTGCATCAACTCCTAGTCTCTCTCTATTGAACAGAGTCCAAAGAGGAGTCTTCAATCTAACACGTCCCACACTATGAACCAAGCTCCAATCTCTGTCCCATCGTCACAACATCTTTGCATTTTTAACAAGTATTTGATAAAATGTGCATCCACAACTGTTAGTACTGGTGCCCTTTCGACCTAAATACCTCAGACTAACTCGACCAGCAAAAAAAAATCTCATGTCTTCACTTCAGAGGTTCCCCAATGTCAGAGAGCCTTCTAATCTGGCAGTTTCACAGTTCTTCTCTCGAACTGCTAGACTTTGGAATTCCTTCCCTGTATCCTGCTCCTCCGATTGTACAAGCATGCAAAAATTTAGGTTTAATGTGAACAGATGTCTTAATGCTCAACTCCTTACGTAGAGTGTCCCTGTAGGTATGGTCCCTAATTTACAATAGCTCCTTACGTATCAGAGGCAATTTGCTTTGTCTGGGGTAAATATGAGTAAAACAATGCAAAAGTTATATATCAATGGCAATATCCTATTATTCTTTGAATTCAAAAGGTATATATCAATGGCAATATCCTATTATTCTTTGAATGCAGAAGTTATATATCAATGGCAATATCCTATTATTCTTTGAATGCAAAAGGTATGGGCATCTGAATAATAGACACTAAGAATACCAGTTAGAATAATTATATAATTTTACTATAAGGTGTCCATAAAATCTGGAACATGCAAATATAAAAAGAAATGAATTGTAATTTATTTGGTACCAACTGCAGCAGGACCTGAATGTGGGGAATACCAACTTCTCTAAAGGAGTAGAGCACTCTGGTCAGCTGCAACACAGCCACGAATGGATACATCAACATTCCCTGGCACACTTCATCTTTTCTGTCTGCAAGAAGGAGGAGAGGTCTTTCTAATCTGAGGTAGACAGTTTTTATTTTTGTCTCAATCCAGAATGTCTTCTTTTGGGGAGCTAGATTTTCTCCACATTAAAAAAGCGACCTTATATTTAATTGTGTACGTGTGAGGAAGCAAGTAAATACGCCCATATGAAAATACTATATTTAAAAAGGACAATATTAAGTATCTACTTAATATTAAATATTGCAGAAAATTGTAATTAAGGAGAAAAAATTTACTTTCTAATTACTATTTTAACCTGCTTTATTACACAAGATTTTTTTTTTATTTGTCCTTCCACCTGGGCAACGCCAGATAGACCTGATAGTTTTGAATTGTGACAGTGAAAAATATATATTAGGTGCACAATAAATAAGACACGTTTAATTTAGAAAACAACAATTTAAATATTTATGATTTCGGTAAAGTTTATGTAAATATCAAGAAAAATAAAACCATGATTTGTTTTATGCAGCCATAAATTGATGGAAAACCAATATGCAGGAAGATTTTAAACTGTTTACGTAATAGATGGGATCCATCAAAACATAAACTTGCGACGGAGTAAGAGTGCTTCATGGGACATTAAAACGAAAGTAGTAAACATATCAAGCAGCAACTCCTATTTATAACATGTGTTGACATCTCTTCTCTCTGTATATAAAGTTAAGTGTGTGTGTATATATATATATATATATATATATATATATATATATATATATATATATGTATATATATATATATAAATAAAGGCTCCTTCAGTCTTGGACAGACCATGGATACCTACCGTAGGGGTGGCTGCGCATAAATTTTTTGTGGTAGGAAGTGCACAATCTCCAACCACACCTCTCCTGAGTCGACATTGTTAAATACCAGTGACAAGTGGAGGTTCAGTACGGCTGGAAACAAATGCCAAGATAAGCAGAGAGCACATACAGCACCTAGAATTCCCAAATGGTCACCCATCTAGTACTAATCAGGCTCAATGTTGCTTAACTTTGGTGATCTGACAAGAACCGGTGTGTCAATGTGATTATGTCGTAATATATATATAAATGTGCGTGTGCATAGGGTAATCTAATAAATGGATTATTATGAATTTTTACATACATATTCTAGGAAACACGGTGAGTAACATAGGCACATCAGTGTTTCTGTAATATAAATATATATACACACTACAAGGATTAAAATTAATTCACATTCATAAATTTTTATTAATTTTTTTATGCAGACGATTGAATTTTCCTGATATTACATTTTACATGTGTAATATTAAATAGTGGGAGATCTCTAAACAACTCCTCAGAGACGAATGGCTGGCCTACTGAGAACAATCTACTCCCATGGGTTAAATATAGGTTTCACCCCTGCAGGGAATAATCAGGCTAGGTCTGATGATTCTCTGGGAAATGAATCATGGATTTCTCTGTGTAGCTTAACTTAATTGCCATAGAAATATTTTTATGCTACTACATAATTATATATATGCATAACAACAACAACAACAACAACAACAATAAAAGAATGATGCTACCTTGAATGTTGATGATTTCTAAATCAGAAAAATATTCCAACCTTGTTGAGTACTTACCTAAAAGAGAAAGAAAGAGACAAATGTTAGTTAATTAATTCAAATATATTCAAATAACCAAAATAAATGCAAAAAAGATTATATCAAATTGAATAGAATGGGAGATAAAAAAAAATCAATTTCATTTTATTACTGTCTTACACAATTTATGTACTTTTATATTACACTCCTTATCATACACACTATAATAAACACCAATGTGTGTGTATATATATATATATATATATATATATATATATATATATATATAAATTTCTGCAGGACTGCCAAGCTCTCTCCGCCATCTTGAATCCACTTTTGTCTTCTATTTTGAAAAAGAGAGGTACCTTTCTCTCGAAATTAATCATAGTTCCACACCACACACGGACTTTACATACACCGGACATACCAGCAACCTGGTAATAAATAATTATACATTGAAGTGAAGAATGATAGTCAAATAAAGGTTAGACACTCCTCTATTCAGCCATACTCGTCTATATCTGTTTGTTTTTCTTTTTTACTTCATCTTTTGCGGTCTTCCTCCGCATTGTTTTTGGCTTAAAAAAACAAAAAACAAATATATATTTCTTTACCAACAATGCTTCAAGCAAACTACTACCTACTCTTATATATATATACATACATATGTCAAAGAATGAGAGTCCATATAAAAACGTTGTTTTAATTTGAATAAAATACGCATCAAAAGCGCTTGAAAGCCAAATCACAACGTAATATTAGGAAAATAAACAAATATTTTACTTGTTTGAAATTTATCAGTGTGTTTCTTTTTTTTTCTTTTCTTCTTCCTTGCCATGTTGTAAAGTTGGAAAAAGAAGTTTGTTTGTTGTTACCAGCGGTTGTATTTTGAAATGTTTGAACTGTGCGAAAAATGAGAGTTCATACAGAAAAGTTGTTTTAATTTGAATAAAATACGCATCAAGTGCGCTTGAAAGCCAAATCACAACGTAATATTAGGAAAATAAACAAATATTTTGAAATCCGAAATATATTTGTTATAAATTTCAAACAAGTAAAATATTTGTTTATTTTCCTAATATTACGTTGTGATTTGGCTTTCAAGCGCACTTGATGCCTATTTTATTATATATATATATATATATATATATACATATATATACACATATATATATATATATATATATATATATATATATATATATATCTATATACATATATATACATTATATATATATACATATATACACATATATATCTATATACATTATACATATGTACATATATATACATATATACACATATATATCTATATACATATATACATTATACATATATATATATATACACACACACACATATATATATCTATACATATATACATATATATACACATATATATATACACACATAGATGTGTGTCTATATATGTGTGTGTGTGTATATATATATATATATATAATTAGTTTAAAAAAAAAAAGAAATCCAGCAGAGTGCCCAATTATGAGGAAAATCTGAAAATAAGAGCGTATTATTTATATTTTGCTTACAGAAAGTGTAAGATGAGACAAGTCATTGGTACCATCGGGTTCAAAGCCGATAATTAGGGGCAGTTTTAGATATCCATGAGTATTGGCTGCAGAGATCTTGATATGGGTGTCTAAAACGGCCCCTAATTATCGGGTTTGAAACCAACGGTAGCAATGACTTATCCAAAAATAAAAACCATTGAATTTCAATAAGGTTGTTGATAGTGCTCAATGAGAGAAGCAGGGATATTATTTTATTTGAATTTATGTAAACAAAATTACTATAAGTCGCTACAATAAATTTACTGTTTCAGTCTTAAAAGACATCGGTTAAAACGTGAGAATAGCATCCAATGAGAATAGTAGTCTGACTAATCAAAATAACATGAAAGGCAATGTTTTGCATGCCAAATGTAATCCATATATCTATAAAAGTGAGAATGTGTGTGTGTGTGAGAGAGGATAATTCTAATCATAGTGGTTGAATAAAGTTTCAAAAGCCATCTGTAAACGTTAGGCTAAGTCTTGACTTTCAGCAGCGTTTAGCTTAATTTCTGAGAAATAAAAAAAAATAAAAACTGTAACAAAATAAACAAGTGTGGATAGAAGTCTCATTTATTTATTGTCGACTGTATCTATTTTGGCAGAAGTGACAATAAGCCTAAACGTAATTGAGTTGTAAATATAGCAAACGTCTTTTCCTTGATGCAGGGGAATATTTTTAGGAGACAATATAACAAGTAAAAAACAAACAAACAAACAGAATGTTCCCAGTTATTGGCTAGTTTTCAATATTGGAGGGAGGGAGAGAGGAGCGAAGGAGTAATGATCACTGCGACTCTTTATAGATTTTTATAGCATTACAAAATAGGAGATATGTGGGGGTGCTTCTCAGCGAAAAGTTTGGTGAACTTAAGGCATAATATGACTTCATCAAATAAATAAATATTGATAAAAAGCCATTAAGTTTTGATTTCATAGGCGAGATTATATATTATATATTAGTGATGGGACGATTCCAACATTTTTCCCGATTCCTATACAATTAGCAAATCCATACTAAATTCCCGATTCCGACACAATTACCGATTCTGATTCCAATTCTTTATAGATCTCTAAATATTTAACTATCGAGTTGTTATTATTTTTTCTGATTACCATAAAAACACATGTTAAATTTGCAGATATTTTCTCAAATGTAAAAACACACTTGTGGGTGGGTGGGGGGTTGTATAGTCTTCAGATTTTGGTTTTACTGATCGCTTAAAATCAATAAATATTTACTATTTGAACATTACTACCATTAGTGGAAGATTTTGCTTTAAACAAAATGAAATTAAAAAAAAAAGACAATTAAAAGGAATCATTTTTGGCATCGGAAAATAGGCACAAATTTTTCTGATACTAATATCGATTCCAATACCCCCAAAAGTTCTGATTTTTCTCATTCCGTTTAATCGTCCCAACACACACACACACACACATATATAAGTATTCTAAGTATCTGTTTTCAGTATTTACTTCGACAGTGCTCGATACGTAAGTACAGCTAGGTAGTAAGGTTTGAAAAAATATTTGGCAATTAAGCTACACAAAACTTTCTGCATTTCATTACTATTAACAAAGTTCATTTGAATAGCTCAATAGTGCAATAATAGAGCTACGTAAGAAAAGCCTTCTAATTATAAATTTAGGGAGTGTCTGCAATAAAGTTATGCTCAGGTGGAGATGACTTTTGTTATCTTTTGTTTCATGTATGTTTTTAGCACTGATGATGACCAGTACTGAAGTAAAAATGAAACACACACATACAACGAACCATGCATACACGATTCAAAACATTGTTTGCTTTCATAGCCAATGAACGAACCTCTTTTTGGACGAACATAATGAGTGTCTGTTCCCAGTGACGAATAAAGAGTTAAAATATTAAAAGCGTGTATATATATATATATATATATATATATATATATATATATATATATATTATTATTATTGGGACGTTAAATGGAATCAGGATTAGAAATCGGAAAAAACGGAACTTGGGGGTGGGGGTATCAGAATTGGAAAAATTTGTGCTTATTTTCTGATGCCAAAAATGATTATTTTAATTATCTCTTTTTTTTATTTGATTTTCTTTAAAGCAAAATCTTCTACTGTTGGTTGTAATGATAAAAAAAATAAATATTGATTGATTTTAAATTAGCACTAAAACCAATATCTATAGATCATCCTCCACAAATGCATATTTTTACGTCGGAGAAAATATCTGCATATTCAACATGTGTTTTTATCGTAATCGGAAATAACAACTCTATTGTTAAATATTTAGAGATTTATAAAGAATCGAAATCCAGCAAAATATTTGAATTATCCTTATAAGGTAGTTGCTTGTCTAGCCTCACTGTTGAGCTGCAATACAGCGAAACAGTACTGTATGTGGATGACTTTAATGCTTCCTATCTTGGGTGTAGTATATTGAGAAGTGATATACAAACTGCTATTAGTGTATTAAGCGATGCTCTTGGTGTAAACAAATTGAGCTTAGGCGTTTGGACAATGTCAAAACATTGTTAATTCACTGCCCAGCATAGCAGCAGCCGAATAGTGTAATGGTTAGAGGCACCGACTGTCATTTGGACGGTCGAGTTAAGATCCTGTCTTGAGGTAGTTGCTTGTCTAGCCTCACTGATGAGCTGTGATACAGCGAAACAGTACTGTATGTGGATGACTATATATATATATATATATATATATATATATATATATATATATATATATATATATTAAGGGGATTAGAACAACAGTCCGAAGAGCAGAGTATATTTTAATGTATTAGTAAATTCATTAATATAATTAAAATAAAAAAAACAGTGCTCGTTGCAATGCAGACATATAATAAGCTCGATAGGCATATATATCCTAGAGCTATTTTAATATTGAGTAAGATGATTGATAATTTATAATTAAAATTAAAAATTAAAAGTCAGTTTCATAAGGAAGAACAAACAAAATGAATAAATTGTACGATCGTTTCAGAAACGATATTTTTATAGTTTCCTCATCAGAAAAAATACTTATTTTATTAATTAGTTTTATTTTTGGTGTCTTAAAAAAAAAATCCACCCAATATTTTTGCTGATGAGGAGGCTTTGTTTCAAAAAACTATATGATAAAATTATTGTCCAAGACTTATTGCCTATCTCAATAAAAACATTGTTTCCGAAACGATCGTACAATTTATTGATTTTGTCTGTTTTTTCTTATGAAACCGATTTTTAATTTTAATTATAAATTATCAATCATCTTATATATATATATATATATATATATATATATATATATATATATATATATATATATACTAGCAGGGCTTCCAGGCGTTGTCCAGGGCAAAAGTGTAATATATTTCTATTAAAACTTAGGCATACACACACACGTTTATTGATTACTCGAGGAAAGAGTAACATAAGGGAAATAACTCTTTGAAAAAAAAATAAGTTACTTCCCTTTGATTAGTACATCGAATGACTGAATAACAGACTCCCTCTACTACCTCTGATAAAATCTGCACCAGTTAAGGGTCAAGCAATGAATATTTTTTTACTAAATTCTAGATATTATTCATACAGGGAAAGCACCAATAAAAAAATAACTTTGTGGGTGTTTGTTTTGTAGTTTTAGTTGAACACAGATAATTGGTAGGTAGGTAAATCTATATACTACTACAACTATGGGTATCGCTTGTTTATCCACTCGTAAACTGAATGACGTCACAAATAGATGGCATCATCCTCTAAAACAATCTGAAGATCCTTTATGACATCGTAAATGGATGACACCAAGATGAAATAGAATAGGAGCTCGTTTATGAGGTCACAACTTCTCTCTAATTCTCTCTTCTCTGATCTTGGACACATGGTCCAATGGGGAAAAAGGTGGCTGGTTAATTTTAACGCATCTAAAATCAAACTTCTATCGTTACATCATCAACACTCTGATTCACCATCTGGCATCAATTGAAATGAATAGCTCTCGACTTGGGGAGGCTCCATCTTTTGACAACCTTCTGGGTCTGACCTTTACTCCTGATCTGAGATGGAACACGTACATTAAATCCATTGCCAAGGCTGCTGGAAAAATGGATGGGATTTTTCTACCAATTCAGTAGATATCTTACTGCTGATGCAATTCTCTTCAAGTACGTCCAAGGATGGAGTACTGTTGTCACATCTGGGCAGGAGCTGCTATAACATCTTATCCTGCCTTCACCGAGTTCAAAATAGACTTCATAACCTAGTCGGGGATGCCCTTTTCTCTTCCCTGCAATCTCTTTCCTACAGAAGAGACGTTGTGAGCCTGTCTATGCTTTATCGTTATTTTTATGGCAAGTGCTCGGCTGAGCTCCAATCTATGGTCTCCCCTGTACTGACATTCACGAAAAACACTGGTTTAGCTAAAACCACAGTCAATAATTTCTCCCATTCTTTATCTGTGCCTTAACCTAAATGTAGATTCCATGAATAAAGTTTATTTCTTAGAACTGCACACCTGTAGAACTCTGTTTCGGTTTCCTGTTTCTAACTGACTATAATATGGTTGTCTTCAAGTGCAATGTAAACAAGTTCTTGACGAGCCATCCCCTTAAAAAATACAATTCACCAAATTTCCACTATTAACGATTACTATGATATTTTCCAATTGACTACTGCACACTAATTAATCCTCGAGTAGCCTTGGTAAGTGATGACTCTTTTGTAAAAAACAAAACAAAAATAAAAACAAATGATAAAATTACGAAAGGATGACGTCATCATTTTGAATATGAATATATATTTTGTTGTGCAAAGCATAATTCGTGCTTAAGCCTCATTCATTAAGGTTCTATTTATCGATTCACATCAACACAGTCCAAGCCGACCACACATCGGCGGGGGGGGGGGGGAGAATTTTCTAAAAATATGAGTGAATATTCAACAAGACTTGATAACATCTAAAGATTTTCAGATGTTATACAAGATTGTGCTTTTAATTTGATATATTCAAAAACGTTCTTAAGAAATCACTTTTTAATACGTTTCTTACCATTCCAAATACCATATCGAGAAATTATTACTCTTCAACCCCCCCCCCCGCAAGGCAAAAAAAAAAAATGCTTAAAAAAAAAATAAATAAATAAATAAACAAGTCTTTTGATAATTTCATTTATCAGTAATTCATCAATAGTATGTTCTGGAAGCCAATATTATTTTTTATTGCATTATTTTTTAATAAAAAGAAAAAAATTTTGGCTGAAGATAAAAATAAACATTCTGCGGACAAATATTCTGGTGAAAAATATCAACTAGCTGGAGTATCCCCCCCTCTCTCTCTCTCTCTCTCTCTCTCTCTCTCTCTCTCTCTCTCTCTCTCTCTCTTGGTAAAGCTTCTAGAGTAAATCCTGGGTTTACTTTTTGGCAGCCTTGTAACTCTTGCTTCCTTTATTTTTATTCTTTAGTCATCATATTTCGAGGAGCTATGTTTCTGACAAAGAGCGAAGTATTGTTGTTTCTTTTGGGGTCAGAATCTGTTCCACCTAACACTTATCGTTGACAAGTTTTTAACCTTGAAGTAGCTTTTTAAAACTTTACACCAAGTGGCTTTATGCCTTGTCTACAGCGATTTCAAAACAAACAACAAAAAAAGCATGATCTTCAAATCATAATCTGTCATCATTCAGTTTTTGGTATTTGTTGTGGTGCCCATCCTACAGTTAACAATGAACTTTTCTACATACTATAAAGACCGGGAGAATATGTTTCACATAACACAAGTTATGAACACTTGTGGCAGTCAATCTGACGTATAACCACACTCTTTATTCATTGTATTTGCTTTTCTGTTCAATATATTTTGTTTCCATAAAATATCAACTTGTGTCTTTCTTCCAACCCCTTATCAATCCACAAAAGTATTTAAAGTCGGTAACACCATGCAATATGTCATACCCACTCTCTATGTGATCCAAAAAAGGTCAAAATTAAATAAATTACATTTCTTTATATAATTTCAATAAAATGAACCAAACCGTTTCAAAATTTTGGAGATGAGGTTTGATAATTTGCATTATTCAAACCAAAAATTATTTTCAACAACTTCATAACTCTCATTTCCTTTATTTTGCCCTTTAGTCCTCCTATTCCATGAATGCTGTTTCTGACAAAGGAGAAATAACTGTTGTTTTTTTTATGTGTCGGAATTTACCTATCTAACACTTATTGTGGGCTAATTCTTGATCTTGAAGTATCATTTTTTTAATTTACTTTTTCTTTTTAGCTCATTACATCAAGTGACTTCATGGCTTGTCTGGAGCGATTTCCATTTTAAAAAAAATCCTTTATTTTGAATGTTATTCCCACAACTTTCTGGTCAATGATAGCTCTGACATTTTTCATATGCATCTTGTCGGACTCTCTAAACTTTATGTCAAACTCGGGAAACCATACAGAATTTACAACTGAATGCTTTACTTAAACAACGGAGGTAGATTGTTCTCGTTTCTTTAGCCATGACTAGATGGAAGTCTAAAGCAAATAATTTTTATTTTATTCTTAGTACGGCCCTGCAGTGAGGATTGAACCTTTAATCTCCAGAATATCACTTAGAACTGATTTAACTTAAGACCTTTATCCGTTGTGTCACATGTCACTGACTGATGAAGCATTAACAATCTACCTCTGGGTATTAAATAAATCTGGGCATTAAATAAAGGGCTTTGCTCGAAATGCCATATAGGTTCTGCGTTTGAGAGGAAGGTCGAAGGTTATATTTGGAGAATAGCTTGAATAACTCAAATAATAATAAATGCAAACTATTTTTGTTTCCCTATAATTTATTAAAAAAAAAAAAAAAAAATGCCTAACTTAGGATTGCAAAAAAAATAAACAAATGCCTAACTTAGGATTGTAAAAAAAAAAAAATAAATGCCTAACTTAGGATTGTAAAAAAAATAAATAAATGCCTAACTTAGGATTGCAAAAAACATAAATAAATGCCTAACTTAGGATTGTAAAAAAAAAAAAAATAAATGCCTAACTTAGGATTGTAAAAAAAAAAAAAATAAATGCCTAACTTAGGATTGTAAAAAAAATAAATAAATGCCTACCTTAGCATTGTAAAAAAAAAAAAAAAATGGCGATTGTAAGAAATCATAAAAAAAAAAATATCCTATCTCCACTCTCTTCTCTTTTGTTCTTGCCCTTTTGTACTCTCATCTTTTATTTAAGAGAAAGTCCGATTAAAACATAGAAACCACTAAATATAGATGTACATACCTTACACATTCTGATTTAGTATAACTTCGAAAACCTTACGGTAACTTTTTTTTTTTTTTTTTTTCAAAAATAATCATTTATTACTTTAATATTCATTTATCTTTTCACAAAAGCACAATTGATATACTACAAATAAAGTATTGTATAATATATGTTTTTTTATGGAAATTGCTCCAGACAAGGTATGAAGCCACTTGATGTAAGGAGCTAAAAAAAAATTATTACTTCAAACTCAAAAACTTGCCAAGGATAAGTGTTAGATGGAATAGATTTTGACTCACAAAACAGCAATTCTTCCCTCTGTGTCAGAAACATCTCCCTGCATTAATATTTCATTCCCACTTATAATTCTAGTAAAGAGAACATCTTCCAAAACGGAAAAAAAATTTTTGCATGAACAGAACAATTTTTGCACTACTTTTATATCCTTTTACGAAGATTGGAATTAAGCAAAGCACTTGGATCCCCTCAAGGTAAATACCCACGACTAACCCAACAAGCAGCAAAATCCCACCCTTACACTGTAGAGATCCCTAGATGCCAGAGGACCTTTTAATCAATAAGCTACATACAAAATATTTAGGGAAAAATGACCCCACATCAAATTCCGAGTAATATTGAGTAAAACATTTTTGAAAAGGATCAATGCATGAAATATGGAATCCCTGCGTCTAGTTTACAAATACTTTAATGATAAGCGCTCGAGCAAACTCAGAGCATTAGTACCCCCTTGACGTAAATATCTCCGACAAACCTGACAAGCAGCAAATTCCTACCCCATACACTGTAGAGATCCCTAGATGCCGAAAAGCCTTCTATTCAAATAGTTTTTTCCCTCGAACTGCTAGACTTTGGAATTCCTTCCCAGACCTCTGTTTCTCTGACATGAAGAAGTTCAAATGTAATGTGAACAGACATCTCAATGCCCAACGCCCTACATTGTATCCCTCCAGATCTAGTCCCAAATAGTGGCCACTTACGACTTAGTGATACTGTACCTTGTTTGGAGTGGTGAAAAAAAAAAAGTATGTGATTGTCACTAACATGTGCTTGGTAAAATC
Organism: Euprymna scolopes; assembly: GCF_053919585.1. Taxonomy (NCBI): domain Eukaryota; kingdom Metazoa; phylum Mollusca; class Cephalopoda; order Sepiida; family Sepiolidae; genus Euprymna; species Euprymna scolopes. The sequence goes on along the minus strand of NC_136500.1, from coordinate 72,054,296 downwards.
CTAAACTATTGAATTTATTATTATGAATTATTGATTCTAGACAAGAGATTGAGTTATATGGTCACAATATTTATTAATTTTTAATTTTTGTAAACTTTACTATTTAGAGAGGCTCCACCGAAACCGTACTACCCCCTAAAGAAATTATATAAAACACACACACACACACACACACACACACACACACACACACAAACACACTAAAAATTAAAACTAATGTTATACTTATCGCTTATAGTTGTCTTGGGACGGGTACTTTTCTAGTTGTTTATAAAATGAAAATTTTCTTTCATTGATTTTTCTTTTTATAAAGTATGATCCTTTAAAACACTTTAGGGTCAACGTAAGAAAAGAGTTATTTCCCTTGGGCAGAACAAGAGTGATCGCCCTTGGTTGGAGAGGTAAAGGGCCATCCGCCATGACACCATGAGATAGAGACATGCGGCTTCAAGTCCAGAGACAAACATTGCTCATCCAGTGGTTTTAAAGTGTTATAATTTCCATCTTAAGTTGTTAAATAAATCTATTAAACGTTCCACGTTATTGTTGTATCATTTTTACGTGGTTATTACACA